>NW_005871735.1:18005-22062 GCF_000147115.1 Myotis lucifugus | reverse complement strand
GGAGCTGCCCCGCCTGCCCCGGAAGAGCTTGCTGCCCCTGGGAGTGGCCCACCCAAGCCCTGTTAATGAAATAAACATTCAAACCTGTAAAAAAATTTTTGTGAGTTATTGAGCCACCTGCCGACCATATCCGGGAAAGCAGAACCTCCACGAATTGCGGTTAATGCTTCAGAGAATGGCCGGGTTACATCTTATTTTATCCATTGCAGTCAAAGGGAAGGGACAGAGGTGAGTTACATGAAATCCATTGGTGATAGACTAGAGAAGGGGGTGGGTAACCCCAGGGATTGGATAAAAGGTAAAATGATGGACACACTACTTAGGTGGGTGCAGGATCAATTAACATGATAACAATGAAGGGATTTGTGGTCTCTGTCCTGGGACCCAGCACATTAGGTTGTGCCCCAAGGGGCTCCAGAAACAGGGAAGTTACAAGTTACCCAGACATTTCAAGGGTATGTTATCATAGATGCAAAAAGACAGACAGGCTCAGTTAAGGTAAAGGTTGACCTTGTCAGGGAAGATACTGGCCTAGGATGTGACTGCCCACCACAACTGCTTTTAGTTAAAGTTTAATTTCAGACCATCCTTTGTGGTGACTTTCGGTCTCTGAGTTGCAAGACCGCCACGCAGGCCTCTCCTGAGCTTGTCCCGTTAGCACGTGGCCCCTTTCCTTTCGTCCTCACTACCCATCCCGGGTCTCCAGTCCTGGACAGCCTGCAGTTCTCCCTGCTGTCTAACCCCTTTCCTCCTGCCGTGCATTGGTCTGTGGGGACAAAGACGGTGCTAATGAGTCACGGGCATTGGAGTCGGGGCAGCGCAGCTTCCTGTGGCCCACAGGCCGCGCCCACAGAACCATCCATGTGGGGAGGCGCACCCGGCTCAGGGTGGAGGGAGCCCAGAGGCACAGAGGAAAGGTCTATGGGGCAGCTGATGGTGGAGGCTGGAGGCACAGGCCTGGGTGGAGTCGCTGTCCTGGGAGGAGCCCGGGCAGGGTCCCTGAGGGCAAAGGGGCAGCCCTATGCGACCTAACTCCCAGAGAACCAAGACCCTCCCAGGTCCCTGCTGTGGCCTCTGCAGAGTGAAGGTTGAGCCTCCGGGCTCTGGGGTCAGGCAGGCCCGGGTTCGAGTCCCACCTGTCACTTACTAGCTGTGTGACACCGTCCCTCACCCCCTGAACTTTATTTATCTGCAGAATGGGGACATGAGGCTCGCCGTGCAAGCTCCACGGACTGCAGGACGGCTGAGTTTGCTCCCGGGAGCGATCCATCTGCTGTTTGGTTGCAGTCACGTCCCCTCAGCCCTGGGAGCCTCAGTTTCCTCAACTGTAAAATGGCAAGGATGGGGCCAGACGAACGCCCTAATGCAGCCACAGCACCACCTAGGGGTGGGAGGCAGGCGTGGGCCATGGCTGATCCCTGCTTCCCCTCCTGGCTCCAGCCCCGCGCTGGCCTCGGGGACCCTTCCTCTCTGCTCAGAGGCTGGCTGAAGCGCCTGGGCCGCTCTGGGAGTGGCTGCGTTTAGAAAGAGGGTGTAGAATGACGGCAATGCCAACCAATGGAAGGAGCTGCTGAGGGGCAGGGGCCGGGGCCTCGAGGAGCCCTCACCCTACTGCCCTGTGCAAGGCCCTGCACACAGCACAAACTCAATCAAAACTTGTCCCGGGCTGGACGCAGACCTCCTCACCAGGCTGCTTGCCCCCAAGGTCCAAGGCTGGGTTTGCTCCCTTCAAACCAGAGCGCTCCTTCCAGAGAGAAGCGGCCCAGTGCTGAGAGCCCAGAACCAGGGGCTCCTGCAGCGCCCAGGCCGCAGGAAGGCAGCGCCTGCTCAGCACCGTCAGGTGCTTCTGAGCTCCTAGGCTGCCTGCAGTCTGCGGCCTGGGCGAAGTGGGCCGCATCTCCAGGCCTCAGCAGGCTCAGTCTTCCTCTCAGGCTGGCCGGGAGCAGGGGGTGGGGGTGGGGCTGGGGGCGGGGGAGAGGCTGATGGCTCAGCCCAGGAATCCCTCTCTCCCCCGGCTGCTCTCCATCTGGCCAGCGGCCTCCCCCGCTGCCCTGGACAAGGGCTCCAGTGTCTGCTCAGCTCCAGGCACACAGCAGCCCTTTCTCCTCCCTGCAGAGCGCCTCGGCTGTGACCCCTCCCTGCCCTCTTGGAAGGACACGGCACACCCACTGCTGCATGACCTCTTCCTCCTGAATGTTCCAGAGACGGGCAAACTGGTGCAGGAGCAGGTCTGCATGGTGGCTGAACTCCTTTGTTTGGCCATTCCGAGCTTTGGCTGGGCAGCTGGGCAAAGCCAGTTCACAGGCCTGGGTCCTGCCCAGGTGGGCGTGGGATGCAGCTGGAGGCCAGGGCCCAACCCAGGTGCACTCGACGTCAGAGTCATCTGGCCTCAGAGTCATCTGGCGTCAGCGTCATCCGTGTCTCCTGCCAGACAAAGGCTGTGCCTGCCTGGCCCTGGCCTCGGGGAGGGTTTTCACGCTGGCCCCTTTCCCGAAAGGATCACAGGGCTGTTCTTCACCCGCCCCCACCTGCCGGCCTGCCGACAGGTGAGTGGAGAGGCCTGGGCAGCTTCCCCTCAAGGTGCAGGGCCCCTTTCCTGAGTCTGGAAGTTGGAGGAATTGCCTGAGGCCCCTCTCTTCCTAGGGGCTCCTTCAGGCCCTGACGGGGGGCATCAGGATGGGCTGGCCTCACAGCAACTGGAAACTGGAATTAAACAGCCTCCATGTAACCTCCACTGCTTCCCAATTCAGATGCAGAACTCGGGGGTGGGGTGGGGGTGCAGCCCAGCCACCTGTACCCTCTCAGCCAGTGGCCCTAATGGGCACTCAAAACAGATTGTTCTTTGGGGAGGGGACTCAGAGGCCTGATTCGTGGAGAACTCAATAAAACCTTCCGTCTCATCCTGTCCCCTCCTTGGTCGTCCTAGGAAACAAATTCCACTGTCAGGTTGTCACTTTTTAGAAGCTCAAGCACTTCTCTTTTTTAAAAAGTGTTTTCATTGATTTTACAGAGGGAGGAAGGGAGAGGGAGAGAGAAAGGTGGATTGGCTGCCTCCTGCACTCCCCCTATCGGGACAGAGCTGCCACCCAGGCATGTGGCCTGACCAGAAATCGAACTGCCAACCTTTCGGTGCATGAAATGACGCTCCACCAACTGAGCCGCACCGGCTGGGCTCCAGGGCCTCTCTTAACTGAGAACCTGAAGACTACGAAGATAAAGACAATAAAGAGAATATTTGCTGACTGAGCTGAGTGTCTTACAAAGTAGTTACTTATGCCAGATGCTCTCCATTCAGCCCCCAGGCCCACTGGCCTCTCTCCTGAGCAGGCTGTGTGCTGGGAGCCGCCTCTGTGGCCGGAATTCCCTGGGCTCCCTTCCCTCTGAGCCAGTGGGGGGCACTGGGAAGAGGAGGAGAGAGGTGCGGTGCTGGTCCTGTTGGTCCTTGTCAGGCTGGGGGTGCCAGCCCGGCAGTCGCTAGCTCCAGGGCCCTTCCCCTGCCCACACCTCTGCCAGCCCGCCATTCACACCGCCCTTCAGCGGCCCGCGGGGGTGGGGGGTGTACAGCTCGGCACTGTTATTGTTCACACCGAGCCAGCGCCAAGGCCGAGCTGGCGGCTGCCCTGCACATCTGGCAATGGCTGAGCAGGACTCCTGGTCTCGTTCTAGGACTCGGCTTCTCACTGACTGTGGAGGTGCCGGGGCAGGGTCACACCTTACCTGCCAGCCAACTCCTCGGGGCCGAGGACGGGCGAGGACAGAAGCAAGGCCGCTGGCTTCAGGACTCCAGAACCAGGGGCTTCTCCCTCAAGAGGCCAGAGATAGAAGGGGAGGGGATGGCGCCTCCTTCTGTGACTAGAGGATCCCAGCAATGAGTGCTTGTGTCTCTTTCTCCACCAGCCCAGGACCACGCGTGGGACTCAGCTGGCTGCCTTCCTGCTTGTGTGCCTCTCATGACCCTGGCATGTGGTAGGGATCAGCACTCCGACTGAAATAAATGACATGTGACCGAGCATGGAGCCTGTGAGTCGATTGAGACATCAGAACAAGTCTGTCTCCC
>NW_005871735.1:9326-17035 GCF_000147115.1 Myotis lucifugus | reverse complement strand
GGAGAGTGAGTGAGGGAGAGTGTGTGAGTGAGAGTGTGTGAGGGAGAGTGAGTGAGTGAGTGTGTGTGAGGGAGAGTGAAGGCTCCTGGGCGGCAGCCTGGCCGGGTAAGTGCTCACCGCGGGCTGGGCCGCCCAGGGCTGCTTATGGCATGGGGAAGGAATTCCCTGGGAACCCAGCGGCCTGGGCGGGCCCCACCCCCACCCCCACCCACAGGGTGACCGGCTGGGTGGCTGCTGCACTGAGTCAGTCCTCTGGCCTGACCCCGCCCCACCCATCCTGGCGCTGCTGCCACAGCTGCTGCCACAGCGGAGTGAGGGGCAGGGAGGCCTGGAGAACTCTGTTTGCTGTCTGCCCCAAACACGCGATGGCACGTGGGGTGGGCTCTGCCTCCCAGCCACAGCCGGGGACGGCCCGGCTTCAAGGACAGTCAGAGCCGCGTCTGGGAAGGCGACGTGAACTCTGCAAGAGGAACCTGCTAAGTCACACAGCGGAGCTGGGAGAGGTCGCCAGGAGGCAGCTGCGTGGATGGGAGCATGCGGTGGAGGAGGCCAGGGCTGCGGCGGGCAGCTCTCCCCACACTCCAGTGCGCCTCCTATATGCCCGCCCTCCGCCTCCTATATGCCCCGCCCTCCACGCGCTGTGCCTTCCTCTGCATCCAGGCCAGGGTCTGAGCAGCACCCTCCGCGCCTGCCCAGCCCCGCTGGATGGAGCCGCAGGCGGGGCTCCTGCAGCCCTTCCCCAGGGCGCTTGGAGCTTGGGGGTGATGCTGTGAGCATCTTTATTCTTATTTCTTTGGGTTATAGGTTGTACGTCCACACAGTACAAAATTCAAATGTTTAAATAAAAGATACGGTAAAAGCACCTCCCCCAATCCAGCCCCGCCCCGAAGTTCCCACTCTAGGACCCCCCGCAGCACTGGCTCCTGTGGGTCCTGTGGGACACCCCGCCATGAGTCAGGGCCTGCCTGGACCAGGCCGACTGGTTGCCATGGGGATGGTGGAGCCCATCGGTTTCTCCTTTCCAACTGCTTAACGCCCTTCTGGCAGCTCCCACTTCCCACTTGGGGACCCAGGCGCCTGACACCCCAAGCTGGCACTTCCGCAGTCTCCCTTTATCTCTGGATATAATTTGTACACTTTCCCCACCTTTTCTCCTTGACAGTTCAATTCTACTCAGATTTTTAAGCACCTGTAACAGGCCCAGGCCGGCCTGGCAGTGGACACAGCCTCCCGTCCAGCAGCTCAAGGTCTAGGGGGAGGACAGAGAGAGGAGAGGCCATCACAATTCCAGGTGCCCATGCTACAGCCTCTGCTAGTGGGGGGATGGGACATCCCACGAGGAGGGCGCGGCTCAGGGGCACACTCCTAGTGGCTGGCCGGAGGGTGAGGAGAAGGGCCACCTGGAAGAGAATTTGTTGATTCTAGGAAGTTGAGCCAGCAAGTCCGCTTTCTAAGTTCTCACTCTAGAAGAGAGGTTTTCAAACTGTTCACAGGTACCCTCAATAGCACACACTGTTCCAGAATGCACGCACCACACTCGCCTCAGACACACTTCCTCCTCAATATCACCCTCATGATGCGTGGTGCACGCTGATATTTTCTAACCAATTCTGAACATTAAAAATGCTGATCTTGCCCAGCCAGCAGAGCTCAGTGGTCGAGTATCAATCTATGAACCAGGAAGTCCAGGAGGTCATGGTTCAATTCTCGGTCAGGGCCTGGGTTGCCGGCTCGGTCCCCAGTGTGCGGGAGCCAGCTGATCAATGATTCTCTCATTGTTGATGTTTTTCTCTCTCTCCCTCTCCCTTCCTCTCTGAAACCAATAAAAAAAAATATTTTTTAAAAAAGCTGATCTTCACCCACTAACTTAATTTCATGACTCACTAGCGCATCTCAATCCATAGTTTGAATAATGCTGCCCTACGGATACTCATGTGTAGGAACAAAGAGGCAAGAATGTTTACTGCAACATTGCTGTGAGAGCAAAAACTTAGGGCTTTGATGGTTACCAACAAAATGGGTGAACAAATGGTGATGGGGTCAGGAAGTGGACTATGGCAGGGCAGCCCCTGCCTGGGAGGCTGCACGCAGTGGGGCCATGCATGTGAGATGGAGAGCCCTGCGGGTGAAAGCACACACTGCGAGGGGCACATAGCACTGCATGAATGACCCCACCCCAGTCAGGGAAGTGGTTAGCGCTGGGGTCGTTAGGGAGGAGGGCATAAGGAACTTCATTAAGGTTTCATTTCTTTTTTAAAAAAATATATATTTTATTGATTTTTTACAGAGAGGAAGGGAGAGAGATAGAGAGTTAGAAACATCGATGAGAGAGAAACATCGATCAGCCGCCTCCTGCACATCTCGTACTGGGGATGTGCCCGCAACCCAGGTACATCCCCTTGACCGGAATCGAACCTGGGACCTTTCAGTCCGCAGGCCGACGCTCTATCCACTGAGCCAAACCGGTTTCGGCAAGGTTTCATCTCTTAAAAATATGTTGAGCCGTAGCCAGTTTGGCTCAGCTTGCGGACTGAAGGGTCCCAGGTTCGAATCTGGTCAAGGGCATATACATGGGTTGCAGGCTTGATCCCTAGTAGGGGGCGTGCAGGAGGCAGGAGTTGGGAGGTGAGTGAGTGTCAGGGGGCAGGAGGCGAGACATGCTGGAGGTTTATCACACTGCAGTTTGCATCAGTTCTCTCTCATCATTGATGTTTCTATCTCTCGCTCCCTCTCCATTCGTCTCTGAAATAAATAAAAATATATTTTAAAAATATGTTGAAACAAATTTTGAAAAATATTAAGATTTGACAAAGCTGAGGGAAGATACAGGGCACTGACTCTATTTTAAATATATTATTTTTATTTAATATTATTACTTTTTGAAATATTTCACCAAGATTTACAAAGTTGGTGCTCCGTTACATCAGGGAAGGAGACTTTATTCTGACCCTGGGAACGAGAGGGGGAAGAGGGGAGGGCACCACATGAGCCCAGGACAGGACAGGAGCGGCTGAGCGCCTGGGGAAATGGACGCACACACCCAGTCCTTCCTGCCTGGGATGCTGTGCTGGCGGCTGCGTCCACTTCCCTCGCATGTTGGTACCACTCTCTCCTCATTGAACATGAGAGGAAACAGCCTGAGGGCTGTCGCTGGAAAGTGGCAGGGCTGGGACTTGACCCCAGACCTATGAGAGTCAGTGCTTGCGTTTTTGAGCTGCTGATGGTGTAAACAATAATATAAAACTAAGCCATTCCCTAACTGGTTTGGCTCAGTGGATAGAACATCGGCCTGCAGACTGAAGGGTCCCAGGTTCGATTCCAGTCAAGGGCATGTACCTTGGTTGTGGGCATATCCCTAGTAGGGGGTGTGCAGGAGGCAGCTGATTGATGCTTCTAACTCTCTATCCCTCTCCCTTCCTCTCTGTAAAAAATCAATAAAATATAAATAAATAAAAAAAAACTTAAAAAAAACACTAAACCACTTTATTGTTTATATATTTCCTTATTTTTAAATGAAGCCACTTTAAAATGGAGCCGGAGCTGCATCTGAGAGGAACTGCATGTGCGCCTTGGACCTGAGCCCTGGGGTGGTAAAGCAGGCCACAGTACCCTTTGTGCTGCGCCTGAGCAGCCTTGTTTCCCAAAGAACCTTGCAGAGATAACAAGAAAGCAAATAAAAAATAAAAAAAAAGAAAGCAAATATGACTCCCGGACTGAAATTAAAAACATTGTTTAGAATTAATGTCACTATGTTAGCTTATCTGAACCACTAGAAAGGCCTTCTTCTATGGATGTAATTATTCCCTTTTTCTTTTTAAAAATATATACTAGAGGCCCGGTGCACGAAATTCGTGCGGGGGCGGGGGGGGGGGGTCCCTCAGTCCGGCTTGCACCCTCTCGCAATCGGGGACCCCTTGGGAGATGTCCGCCCGCCAGTTTAGGCTCGATCTCGGCAGTCGGACATCTCTCTTGCAATCGGGACCGCTGGCTCCTAACCGCTCACCTGCCTACCTGATCGTCCCCAACCACTCTGCCTGCCAGCCTCATCGCCCCTAACCATTCTGCCTGCCTGCCTGATCGTCCCTAACTGCCTCTGCCTTGGCCCCCACCGCTGCGGCTAATCTGGAAGGTCGTTCAGCTGTCCGGTCTAATTAGCATATTACCCATTTACTATTATAGATTTTTTATTGATTTCAGAGATGAAGAGAGAGGGAGAGAGAGATAGAAACATCAATGATGAGAAAGAATTGATAGGCTGCCTCCTGCCCACCCCCTACTGGGGATTGAGCCCAGGGATAGAGCCCACAACCAGGGCATGTGCCCTTGACCAGAGTCAAACTCGGGACCCTTCAGTCTGCAGGCCGACGCTCTAGCTACTAAGCCACACCAGCCAGGGCCCTTTCCCTTTTTCGTAAATGCCATTGCCTTTGTCTCCTAATCAGGACACTCAGGGCTTCTGCCTGAGTCACTGCATCCCAATAGCTCTTCTTACTGACCTCAACTACATGCTGTTGCCTCTCACTTGCAAGCCTTTATTTGTAGGTTAACATGTCTGCGGAGGGTGCAGGGGTGGGGAAGGCGGGGCGGATGGGGCCTGGAGTGCCCAGCGAGGGCATGCAGGCTATGCTGCGGGCGATGAGGAGGTACAGGAGGGTTTCAAGCAGGGAAGCAGGGAGTGAACTATTTGGAGCTGTGTCATCTGTTTCTTAATTTTTTTTTAAAAACCACTGAACCTTTCTTTATTTTATTTATTTATTTATTTTAATATATTTCTATTGATTTCAGAGAGGAAGGGAGAGGGAGAGAGAGATAGAAACATCAATGAAGAGAGAGAATCATTGATTGGCTGCCTCCTGCACGCCACCTACTGGGGATCCAACTCGAAACCCAAGCATGTGCCCTTGACCGGAATCGAACCCGGAACCCCTAAGTCCAAGAGGCTGACGCTCTATCCACTGTGCCAAACCAGCTAGGGCTGCTTTTTTTTTTTTTAATAATCAACTGTGAGCTCTAATTTTGTAACCTATATCTGACATTTTTTTTAAAGTGTCTTGATTCACCACATTTTAAAAAATATATTTCATTGATTTTTTTACAGAGAGGAAGGGAGAGAGATAGAGAGTTAGAAACATCGATGAGAGAGAAACATGAGAGAGAAACATCGATCAGCTGCCTCCTGCACATCTCCTACTGGGGATGTGCCCGCAACCCAGGTACATGCCCTTGACCGGAATCGAACCTGGGACCTTTCAGTCCGCAGATCGACACTCTATCCACTGAGCCAAACTGGTTTCGGCTTCTTCTTTTTTTTTTTTTTTTTTAAATATTGAACCTTTCTTTAAACAAATCCCTCTCAGAACCCAGATATACAAAGGAGCTCACAGTGAAGTTGATTTGGCAGAAGCAGTGGCCAGGGCCTGGAGCCGAGGGGTGGCTCCTCGGGGGACACAGCATGGACGTCATGTTGCAGAGAGATTCCCAGGAGCAGTGGGGGAGTTGGCAGTGAGGCCCTGCGGGCGACCTTCTCAGTCAGGTGGGAGTCGTGCTCCCCCTCTGGCTCCTGTGGTTGGTGGAGGGATGGAGGGTCAGGGCACTCCCAGGCAGGGGTGGAGGGAGAAGCCTTGGCGTGAGCTGTGGGTGAGATAGGCCTGCCCCCCCCTACTGGCTGAGAGACCTTGGCTGGTTCTGGAACCATCTTTTGAGACTCAGGCGAGGAAGGACATGGGGTCTGGATGCAGCCGGGACAAGGAGGACAAGGACAGCACGTGCCCAGCGTGCAGCCCTGGGAGAGTGTTTCCAGAATGTCCCTCTTCATCCTCCATGTCTTGATGAGAGCCCGGTGCCCAGCAGAGGCCTGGCACATAGTAGGCCCTCAATATATGCTTATGGAATGAATGCATATGCTCCTTGAGGAAGCCAGGGGAGGCCTGACTTCTGGGAGGGAGTGAGCCTGTGCCAGGGGCTGGCCCTTCCCAGCAGGGCCCAGGGGCGGACAGCCGCAGTCCAGGGCCGTGTGGGGTCCTGGAGAGGAGACTAGGGGGCTGGGAGTCGGGGGCTGGGCTTCAGGAGTCAGGGGCTGGGAGTCAGGGGCTGGGCTTTGGGCTCCAGTGGCCATGAACCCGCCCTGTGACCTTGAGGTTGGTGCCCCTTCTGTGGGCTTTGGCCTTTTCTTTCTGGCAGACTGGTCTGGATGGGGTTTATCAAACTGCAGTTTGTAACCCATTTGGCACATTTGAAAAAGCAATCGGTATTAAAAAACAAAACAAAACCCCGAAAAAGAACAGAAAATATCAGAGTGCATTGCAGGTCATAAGGGTAAGTATTGTTCTGAGCAGCTATTGTTTTGCTTATATATAGAGGGAAGTGTGGGCTGTCTGATGTAAAACTTATTTGATACTGTGGTGCTGGTGAGAAGCTGTAAGCCACTGGGCCAGGATCCTGGAGGGGTCCTTCCCGCCCACAGTTTGGGGGTCCTCCTGAGGTCACACACCCTGGGACTCCTCTGCCTCCCCCTGAGTCAGCAGCCGCCTCCCGCTCTCTGCCGCCTCTCCTCTTCCTGCTTGAATCTTTCAGTCCCTCCTCCCTTTCTCCCAGGGACAAGCCTCCTGCTTCCCAGGAAGTCGGGATGGGGGTTCCCGAAGGACGTAAATGTGATCGAATGCGGGTGGCACTGGGCGCTCTCTGCCAGGAGTTCAAATAAAAGTACCAGGAAGCAAACACCCCAGCAGCCCGGGGACAGAACAGAAAGTAGGCGAGCTGGGCAGGGCTTCTCGAGCGAGAGGTGGCGGTGACAAAGCCCGCCCTGCGAGGCCGCCCCGGCCTGGTCCCCGCTGGCAAGGTGCACTGGTAACTAGTGAAGGTAGCTTTCCCCGCCCCGCCTCCCTTTTTACAAAGAAAGACGGGAAGAACCAAGAATCCTGGAGCCAACTTCTGGAGAGGGAGCGGCTGAACTGATTCGGAAGTTGGATCTCTTTGTACATAGGAATGCGGAGAGAAAAACAAAACCCACCCCAATGCTTCATTTCCCCCTCCGAGCCCCGGCACTTTCTATTGTGCAATGAAAAGCTCTCCACGTGGAGAAAAATGAATCCCGATTTGCGCGGCGCAGGAAAGGAGAGCGCCGCGGGGCGCGAGACCGCGCTCAGCTGGGAGCGAAGGCGGCGCGGCGGCCGGAAGGGTGACGGTGGCCCGATGGCTCCCGGGTCCTCCGCGCGGCTCCCCGTAGCGCGGCGGGGCGACGGGCTGTCCCTCTCTCGGGGCCGCACCGGCTCCCCGTGACCTGAGGACGAAAAAGTAGACGATGCCGGGAACCCGGAGGCAGGCAGCCCCACCGAGGCTGGGCCTCCCGGAGCGGCGGTTCCGCGAGCCTGTTGGGGACTTTTTGGAGCTGGAACTCCGTCCCGGGACGCTGCTGGAGCCCGGCTCTCCTCCGAGTTTCCCCGGGCAGGAGTCTCGCTCGGCGTCCGGAGGCCGAGCCCGGACGCTCGGGGGGCGCAGGGCACAGGAGGCGGGCCGGCGCACGTGGGTGCCGGGGGCGGGCCGCGCGGGGCGCGGGGGGGCCGGGCGTGGTTTCCCCGCCTCCCGGGCGGGGTCTGCATGTGTGTGTGGCAGCCCCAGACTTCTGCTCTTCTACTCGGCAGGTACGCGCCGGCCGGGTCGGCGGAATGGCGGGCGGCGGGCGCGCCAAGACGCGGGCACCTCCTCACCCG
>NW_005871735.1:0-9226 GCF_000147115.1 Myotis lucifugus | reverse complement strand
TCCCCTATGACATCAATTAAAAAGAAAGAGAAATCTTCAAAGTCAGGAAAAACCTCAAATGAAAACTCATACTTACAATTATTTTAAAGTAATTCATATAGGGTAACAATGTCCCAAAATGTTCAGGAGGAAAGGAAACAGCACATAATGTACATATCAAAAATCCGGGGGTCACTAGCCGGGCACGACTGTGCCACGCGCCCTGATTTGAGGTGGGGACGCGCCTCTGCCCTCCCTCGCGGTCACCGCGGTCCTCGGCACAGAGCCCCGCCTGGAGCCCCCGCGCACCCCTGCCGCCCGGGCTCCCCCGAGGGCCGAAACCATGAGCGAGATGTCCAGCTTCCTGCACATCGGGGACATCGTCTCCCTGTACGCCGAGGGCTCCGTCAACGGCTTCATCAGCACTTTGGGGTGAGTGAGCTAGAGGGGGGCGCGGGTGTGGAGGTGGCGCCGTGGGGCCTGGGGCCCGGTGCGTGGGTCCTGCCTCCCGCCCCCCGCAGAGGATCCTGAGCGTCCCCCCGCATGGAGGGCAGGGGAGCGGCTCGCCTCTGCTCCGAGAGAAAGGAAGTCAGTGTTTGCCCAGGTAGGAGCCGGTGCCCTGCCTGAGTTGGCAGGAGGCGCCTCCTCCGCGCAGCCTCCACCCCGGCGCGCACCTCTCCTCCGACGGGCGGGCGGAGGGACTTCCTCTGCAGGTGGTCCCGGGCGGGGCCGGTGGGTGCCTGGGGCCTGAGCTGGGGAAAGGCGTCCGGGCCGGACCGGACCGGCTCAGGAGGTGGGGCGGAGCTGTGGGGGGTGGGCCGGCTCCGCCGGAGCGCGAATCCTCCAGTTGGGGACCTGGGGCACCTGTGAGAGGTCGCACCTTCCCTCGCAGCTCTCCCCTTCCAGGCGTCCCGGGCCCTGGCCTGCTGCCCCCCTTCTCCCCGTCTCTCCCCGTCAATTTCCTGCGCAGCTCATCTGGCGCCCCTGGGTCTCTGGTCCCAGGATCTCTGAAGCACTTGACAAATATTAATTAATTCTGGCCGCCACCCCCCAGGGTGTGGGCTGGATAAGCAGGGAATCGATTCAAGTCCCTGGAGAGGGCCAGGCCTGAGGCTGGCACAGGGCGGGAGGAGTAGGCAGAGGGAAGGGTTCTCTGCAGGGAGCAGTTGGGTGAGTCTGGGGGTGGGGTGGGGTGGGGTGGGGTGGATTCCCACCTCTCCAGCCAGGCCTGGGCCGCTCCCTTTGCCCCATTTTCAGGATGGGGACCTGTTACGTTTTCCACCTGCCCAGCCACCCTCTCCTTTAGGGTAAACCCAGTCCTCTGCTGACCCTACTCCTCCGGACCCGAGCCAGCCACCGGGCGCCTCCTCGCTGGGTTTTGGAGGACAGCCCCTGCCCCTCAGCCCCGGCTCTCACCTGGCCTGGCTCACCCTGCTGTCTCCCAGGGCTGTTGGGAGTTTAGCTTCGTATGGTAGCGACTAACTGGAAGGGGGCTGGAGGGCTGGCTCTGCGGGGGCGACTGGGAGTTCCAGCAGACCCTGCTCTCACCTCCGCCTCCTCCAGGACGCCCCCTTCCCCCGCACCCCCTTCTTTTGCTCAGGCCCCCTGAGGATGGGATAAAGGCACATCTGGGCTGCACCCCCCAGCCCCCCAGCAATGACCAGGCTCTGGCTGCCCCTCAGGTTAGGCGCACAGTAGACACCTCTGACCGGCGGAGGGGGAGGAGAGAGGGTGGGCTGTGGGGGCAGATGGTGGCAGCCCCGGCCTCCTGTCTGCACAGCACTGGAGGTTTTAGGGAAATGACCGTCTTCTCTGATGCCTTGTGCCTGCTCGGGCCAAGCACACAGTGGGCCAAGCACGCCGTGGGCCTAGCACACAGTGGGCCAAGCACACAGTGGGCCTAGCACACAGTGGGCCAAGCACACAGTGGCCCATGAGATCTAGCAAATCAAGGGAAACACCTGCCTCCCCACAGGCCTCAGCCCCTCGCAGGGATTCTCTCTGTTGCTGCCTCTCACCTGGGCCCTTCCGGCCCGGGGGGCTGCTTCCTCAGTCCACGCTGAGCCTCGCAGGACGGGTGACTCCCTGAGCCCCTGTTCTCAGGCCGAGATACCCTGTGCAAACACTGCCTGCAGCTCCAACTCCCCACTGGCGGGCGCCCACCCTTCCCGCCTGGCATTCCAGCACCAGCATTTACTGACCCCAATTCTTAAATTTTGGGGCTTGTTCACCTCCCCCTCAAACCACCCTCCAGGTGAACCACACTGCTCCCAGTTCCTGGACCTACCCCACACTCACAGGTCTTTACCTTTGCCCGCGTTGCCCGCCTGGGTAGGTCTGACCATCCTCTAAGACCTACTGCAAAATGGCCTCTTTTTTGAGAGACCCACCCCTGCCCCCAACCCAGCAAAACTCTCCCCTCTTCCTCTGTGCTTCGCACTGCTCTGTGCAAACTCCTCTCTGGTGTTAATTGTGTTGTTTTACAATTAGTTGGAGGTCTCTTTGTATGGCCACCTAATGCTGGGCACTTCGCCAGGATTGACTGCTTAGTTACACCCTTCGTCCATCAGCATGTCCACAGGCACTGGGCTGGGCGCTGGGCACTCGGGGTCGGATGAGGGGCTGTGTCTCAGCTCCTCAGAGCTTGGAGTCAGTGAAAGAATGTTTCTAAGCACCAGGTCGTTGGTACTCAACGTCTGGTGCTTGGTGGGGCCTCATCACACACCTAGAAGCTTGCGGAAAACAGAATCTCAGACCCGCCTGTCCCGCTGAGCGGAGGCTGCACGCTGGCCCCGGGGATTGGGTGCCTTCCAGCACTGGTGGTCCGTGAGGTCCGAAAGGTTGGCGGCCGCTGCCTTACAGTGTGAAGGCATTTCTCTCAGTGACTCTGCTCCGTCCTCACCAGGCCTTTCGGTCTCTCCTCCACCCTGGCCCCTTGCCTCCAGCCCGGCTGTGGGTGCCCGGGTCTGGGAGCCCAGGAGGCTGACTTGACTGAGTTCCCAGGCCAGCCCGGGCTGGATGAAACGAATGTGCTGGAGACAGGAGTGGCCTTGAGGGCAGAGGGGCTGGCTCCGCTGGCAGGTGGGAGGGGG
This sequence comes from Myotis lucifugus, assembly GCF_000147115.1. Taxonomy (NCBI): domain Eukaryota; kingdom Metazoa; phylum Chordata; class Mammalia; order Chiroptera; family Vespertilionidae; genus Myotis; species Myotis lucifugus. Next base: position 6,155 of record NW_005871735.1, on the reverse strand, counting down.
CAGTGCTAGAGGAGGGAGTCTGGGCAGCTTTCAGATTGCAGCCAGCCCTGCAGGGCCAGGCAGAGAGGCAGTTGGGTCCGCCTGGATCATGAGGGTTCCCACTGAAGATTGTACATTAACTTTCGGGAGGGAGGCTGGGGAGGGTCTGGGAGTGGATGCTGGAGCGGCCCGAGGCCTGGCCTGGAAGGGGAAGCAGGGCTCCTGCCTCGCCCCTCAGCCAGGTGGAGGCGGCAGAGGCCAGGCTGGAGCGGCTGATGGGGTAGTGAGAGGTGGGGGATTGGATGTGGCTTCCGGTGAGGCTGCGGGGAACCGGGAACCGGGAACCGGCCCGAGTGTGCAGCATGGGCCCCACTGCGTCCCACATCCAGTCCCTTTTGAGAGCTCCGAGGGGTGGCCCCAGGCCGCAGCGGATGCTGGTCTTGAAGCTGAGCTCCCTGCACTGGTCAGGGTGCCTCTGCCCACCCACTCCTGGGCATTGGGGCACCATTTGGGGGCTCTCAGGGCCCCTGGGCCTGTATCACCCAGGGCTAGGTGAGCACAGGGAGCAGGGTGTAAGGGCTCCCACTCGGGGTTCCCTGCCCACCTCGTACCCGGATCCACTTCCCCAGGAAGGTTGGCACTGGGGTCAGGACCAGAACATGTGGCGGAGGCAGGGTTCTTTGGAAAAGACAAGAATGCGGGGAAAAGTAGCAGCAGCAGGAAACGAGGAAGACCAACTATGCGATGATTGACTCCCTACAAGCCATGTCTGCCGGGGCTGAGCAGGGCTGCCAAGGACAGGACTGTGAGCATCACTCCCTCGTAGCGTTGTCAGGGGCCGGAGTTGGCTCAGTGGCACGGAGCATCAGGTGCGGAAGAGGCCCAGTGTGGACCCCGAGGCCAGGAGCTGGGGGCATGGCTGGCCTGCTCTTAACTCTGGGTGACTTTGGCAAGGCCCTGCTTTCCTTCAGCCCGATGTCTTCCGCGGGGCGTAGTTTGTGCCTGAGAATTCCCTGGGGGTATTAAAAAAGTCCAGCTCCCAAGTCCCATGTCAGACCAACTGTATCAACATTTCTAGGGCCGGGGCCTGAGGGCTGGATGGCTTTACAGCTCCTCAGGTGATTTTAATGGGTACCCAGGGCCGGGATCCCTAAGCTGAGAGCCCGCAGGCTGACAGGCGGGGAGGAAGTCTACCTGTTGAGTGTGCTTGCCTCTTGGTCCAGACAGTCCATCTCTTAGCCTTTGTCAGACTTCATTAAGTCATTCAACAAACATTTATTGAACTGCTGAGATCTGCCGGCACTCAGTTGTAACTGAGACAGGTACAGACGGTTCTAGTCCGCACAGTGGGGAGCTGGAGAGACTGTCTGTAAGAGCCTGTGAGCCTTATGCCCGAGACCTTGTAATTCCAGGAGGGCCACCGCCCTCCCCTGCAGCCCGCATCCCTCCCGGCAGATTGCAGACCTGCCCTGGGCTTTCATTTACTTGTGATTTCGCTGGCCGGTGCCCCAAGGCGGGGGCTTGGCCTCAGCTGGGCCAACCCATGCAACTAATATATACTTGATGGAGTAAATCTGAAAAACTAAAAAATTATCTGTAATGCCACTGCGACTTACAGTCACATCCTGTGTGTGGACCCTGGCCTTTTCACCTACACAGTAGGCATTTACTGCCCATCGGTCGTGTCCTGTCTGTGGGGGCACCTGTGTTCCATGCCAGCACACCGTGGCCGGGCGGCACAGCGTCCGGTGGCCTGAGCACCTGGATCCGTCTGGTGCAGGGCAGTCAGGCTGTTCCTCAGGTTCTGCCATTGCAGACAGTGGGCCCTGAACATCCCATTCGGGACGTGCCCGAACACTCGCCCAGTTATTCTCTCGGGATAAATTCCTGGAAGTGGAGTTCTGAGGCCAAAGGGGAGGCACATCTTGTACCCACAGGCTCTCTAATCCTCCGAGTTTCTCTGGCCGTGGAGGTGGTGGGAATGGGGACCCTGTGCCCAGGGGGCATGGCCCACTTCACGCACAGCTTGAGTCTCACAGTTTGAGTCTCCTATTAGGGGGTGTGGGGAGTCAGAGAGCCTCTGCCCTGGAGGTTGGGTGGGTGATGATGGGGCGGGGAGTGGGTCGAGGGGCCTGGTGGGGGCAGAGTCAGCCCCCAGGTTCGCTGTGGGCTGGGGGACCCAGGCTGCGCACTCCTGGCTCCTCCGCCTGAAGAATCCTGCTGTAGCCACTGGCTGCTCCGCCCTGCCCTGCATTCCTGACCCCACGTCCCCTCCTGGGGCGGGTGGGGCAGTGGCTGGGGTTGGGGGTGGAGTGAGGTGCTGAATTTTAGGGTGGGGCCACCAGCTTTCTGCTCTCAGCCCAGGGGGAGGTTTCTGGGTTTCGATTAACCCCTGAGCACAGGTCTGGTGTTCCTGCGGTCCACCCCCAGGCCTGATTGCCCTGCTGCACCCCATGTGGGGCTGGGGGGCTCCTCCCTGGAAGGAGGCCTGGGGGAGGGGAGGAGCGCAGAGCCCAAATCTCTGGTGTGTTCATCACAGGTGCGCCCCGAGCCCCTGAGGGTGTCCCGCTGGTCCTTCCATGAGAGGCAGTGGTGCCAGTATTTGCAGTGAGGGCCCTGGCTAGGGAGGCTGGTGAGCAGGGCCACAGAGCAGGGTCTTCAAATGGGGCTGTGGGGCCTTTCACACCAGGGACCGTGGGCACAGAAGTGAGCCTGGCCTTGACCACACAGTGAGCCAGGGCTGGGGCGCGCGGGGGTGCGGGGCGGGGGGAGGGACTCCTTGAGGGGCTGGGGGGAGTGGAATGATTGCAGTGGTGGGGGAAGCTGTGTGCGGCTGGCAGGTGGACAGAGCCAGGAGAGGCGGGGACCCTAAATCTCAGCCTGGGGGCAGCTGCAGGTGCTCGGGGACACCTGTGCACATTTGGTTCGCAAATCACTGCCAGCCAGCCGGCACCCTCCCCCAGCCGGCCAGCACCCTCCCCCAGCCTGCAGAGAGCCTGCTCTCCAGGGTGTGGGCCTGGAGGTGGGTGATGGAGGCACAGGAGGGAGAGTCAGTCTGGTCTCAGAGCGGCTGGTGATGGGAGCATTCACAGCGCTTTCCGGCTGGCTCTGGCTTTGACTGTCACCTTGGCCCCTCACGGCCAGCCTGAGGCAGGGATATGATTCAGGAAAAGGAGAGAGCTATTGAGAACACCATATGCCCACATCTTAGACTTAATAATTGTCTACGATTTGGTATATTTTCTGCACTTCCTTTTTACTGAAGTATTTTCTGGGATTACACACATTGTATGTTTTCACCTCTAAATACTTCATTATACATCTCTACGAAGCCCTATCTGGTTTGGCTCAGTGGCTAAAGCATTGCCTCAAGGACTGAAGAGTACCGGGTTCGATTCCAGTCAAGGGCATGTACCTTCGTTGCAGGCTCCATCCCTGTGCGGGAGGCAGCCAGTGGATGTGTCTCTCACATTGATGTTTCTCTCTCTCTCTGTCTCTCCCCTCCCTTCCACACTCTCTAAAAACCAATGGAAAAATATCCTCGGGTGAGAATTAACAAAAAATAAAATAAAAATAACACCCTAAGAAGTCAGGCTGTGTTCCTGTGTTTCCATAATGCAGTTATCACACCGTTCATAATTCCCCACAGCCCAGTGCCCGGCCACAGCCAGATGTGCCCGTGTCCTCTGTCTGTGACCACTGGTTTCCTTAATTCCGGACCCGATCAGGTACACGTGTTAATTTAATCCTCATGCCTCTTACTGGCCCCTTCCTCTAAAACAGTGCCCTGCCCCACCCTGCCCCACCATGACACTGCGTCCTGTGCTGCAGACCGCGTCACTCTGGGTTTGTCAGGGCTGCTCCGCCCGGAGGCTCCGCGGAGGCCTGGAGCGGGGCGGGCTGAGTCCGGTTCCTGGTCATGGAGGGCAGGAGAGAGGCATTGTGTGAGGCCAGGGCTGGCTGGGGGCCCCTGGTTGCACCCCTTCTCTGCCTCAGCTTCCCCTGTCTCTCCTGCTCCCCGTCCTGCTCCTCGTTGGCCTGACAGCTGCATCTTCCATCCCAGCAGCCCCACCGAGACCCTGGACTCGCCAGAGGCCACCCAGTCCCGAGGGTCAGAAGTGCAGGCCTCGAGCCCGGCAGCGCCTGCGGCCTGGCACTGTCAGGGACCTTTATTTCTGTTGGGCCAAGGTTAGGCCTTTGCTCCCTCCATTCCTCACGGCGAACCTTCTGGGGGCTCTGAGCGGCGGCTTTCGGCCTTTCAGGCGTCAGCTCGCTGCAGGGCGAGGCGCCGGTGTTGAACTTGCACATACAGCGTGGCGGCCCGGGTGGCCAGGGTGGGTCCTTGGTAAGAAAGATGGGAGGTCCAGTGCATGGATGTCTGCGCAGGGCTGCTGAAGCCACCTTCTTTTCTCTGATGAGCCAGGGACCCCAGCCGTGAAGCTGGGTTCCTGTCCCTACATCCCTCCCCTTCCCACCTAGCGGTGTGCCTGGAGTGTTTGGAGAAGAGGAGGGGACTCCAAGGGCCCCATCTGCCACCAGCCAATCCCACTGTCCTGACCGTGCCGGAGAGGGAGTGCCGGAGAGGGTGGTGGCCAGCGCCCTGGGCTGAGGTCAGGAGACTGGGGTCTGGAGCTGGCTGCTCCTCTCACCTGTGTGACGCACCTGCTCAGTGTCGTCGTCCCCAAACCCCCCCTCCCCCCTCCCGCCATGCCTCAGGTTCTGAGCTGGATTGGGGACGGGCTGTCTAGAGTCCCTTGGGCATTTGTCCAATCTGTGACTCCTGCTCCAGTGGCTGCTCAGCTGGGGGCCTGGCAGGGCAGGCTTCGCTTCAGGCCCCTCTGATCTGATGTCACCCACCCCACTCCTAGCTCCTCCTCCCTCCTTATCTAATCTTCCAGACAGCACCGGCCCGCCCCAGGCCTTGGCTCCCTTCTGGATCTCAAAGTCCACGCTGGGCAGAATGGGGCCACCCAGGCCCCTGCACACAGCTACCGTTCGCTCCCTCAGACCAAGGGGCAGACCCCATGGGCAGTTCGGGCACAGTGCCCCCTTCATGCCCTTCTAGAGTAGAGTTGTCACCAGCTCCTCTGAGGGTCCTCAAGGGGGCGGGTGCAAGACTGTAGGCCAGGCTGCTGTCCGCGGGCACGTGGCGCGGTGGGTAAGAGCTTCTTGAGGGCAGGGACCATGCCCAGCGCATCACCTGCTCCCAGTGAGGTTTGGTGAGTGGATGGGGCTGTGCCCTCTGCTCTGTGAACGATCCATAAAGTAGAACGTGCTCCTCACATTGGGGGAGCAGCTTTTCAGTGACCGGGGTGGGGGTGCCACCGGCCTTTAGGTGAGGTGGGGGTGGGGGTCTCTACAGGAGCTTAAGCCGGCCTTGAAGATGGCCAGGCAGGACGGGCATCAGTGGAGGTGGGCTGGCGGAGCACGGGGGGAGCCTTCCCAGGACCTTGGGCGAAGGGAGGTGCTCTGGAGGGGGTTGAAGTGGGGCCGCGTCCCCCTGGATGGAGAACTCAGCTCCGGTTACAGTGCCAGGTGCCGAGGCCGAGCACCTGGGACGAGCTAGTTTAATCAACACAGATGCCCCGTGAGTGGGGAGCTACTGCCCGGGACATGGGTGCCACCAGGTGGGGAGTGGTCCCCTGGGCGACCCTCTGCAGGCGGCACGGTGCCCACCCAGATCATGGGCGCGCCTGGCCAAGGCCCAGCGTCTGGTCTGCGACTTGCAGGTGGGGTGTGTGTGTGTGAGAGAGAGAGAGTGTGTGTGACTGTGAGTATGTGTGAGTGGGGGGCGGCATGCTAGGTGACCATAATGCTGTTCCCCGAATCTGGGTCCACCAGATTCTTGCTCTCCAAGGCTCCCCTTCACATCAAAACTTACCCATCTGGCCCTGACCGGTTTAGCTCAGTGGATAGAGCGTCGGCCTGCAGAGTGAAGGGTCCCAGGTTCGATTCCGGTCAAGGGCATGTACCTTGTTGCAGGCACATCCCCAGTAGGGGGTGTGTAGGAGGCAGCTGATTAGTGTATCTCTGTCATTGATGTTTCTAACTCTCTATCCCTCTCCCTTCCTCTCTGTAAAAAAATCAATAAAATATATCCTATATAATAAAGAGCTAATATGCAAATGGTCATCACGCCCTTGCACCCTCGTGCCAAAGCCGGGGGACCTGAGGCC
>NW_005871734.1:317235-336058 GCF_000147115.1 Myotis lucifugus | reverse complement strand
GAGTTCAGACCCCCAGAGACTTGGTGCGGAGCCCAGAGGACGCTAGGAATCGCTGCTGCAGGGGGACCCTGGTGCAGAGGGAGGCCTGACCAGCAGCACAGTGGGGGGTGGGGGGAGGAAGCTTTTCCGCATGGGGCTGCTTGCACCCAGCCTGGGAGCCTAGTCGCAGGGATTTTTTTTTTAATATATTTTTATTGATTTCAGAGAGGAAGGGAGAGGGAGAGGGAGAGATAGAAACATCAGTGATGAGAGAGAATCATGGACCGGCTGCCGCCTGCACGCCCCCTACCAGGGATCGAGCCCTGACTGGGAATTGAACTGTGACCTCCTGGTTCATAGGTTGACACTCTACCACTGAGCCACGCCGGCCAGACCAGAGTTCTTGATGTCACATCTGAAGAACGGTTGGTGGGCCCTGCGGTCTGGGAGAGGATGGGGCTGAGCTGGGTAGTGAAGAGCCAGGAGGGGTTTGCAGCCCGGCTGCGCAGGACGGAACGGCCACCGGGAGCGGGAGGAGGAGCGGCATCCCGGTGGGCGTCCAGGCGCCAGCACTTTGCAGACACCCAGTCACACGGTGACAGCTCGTTCAGGGTGTGGAGGGAGGTGGAGACATTGGAAAACCTTTTGGCAAAGAGGGAGGACTTCCTGGAGGAAGTGGGACTTGAGCGGAGCCTGCACGGCGGGGTGTGCGGTGGGGAAGCCACGGCAAGGGCGGTTGTACAAGGACACAGGGAGCCAAGCCCCCCATGGAGCCCGACAGAGATGGGCCTCGGGTCGCTGCAGGCCCAGTGGTCCAGCAGGCGGGACCCACAGAGAGAGAGGACTGGGAACTCCAGGCAGAGACCTGCGGACCCAAAGCAGCAGGCGAAGGGGACGGAAACCCTACAGAAGGTCCTCAAGTGGGAAGTGAGAGGATGCAGCTCGCATTTGAGATGGAGGAAGTGATGCCTGGGGTGCAGGGCACTGACCTGGAGGGTCACGGAGTCCCCTCGGGAGGCTGGAGGTGTGCCCTGCCCCGGGGGTGCACACACCTCTGCGGTGCTGGACTCAGCAGCTGCGCGGTCGGTGCACTGCAATGCACATCAGTTATGCCTCAACTAGGGTGTTGGCATGAAGAACAGGAGGGGGCAGCCCTGGCCGGTGTGGCTCAGTGGATAGAGCGTTGGCCTGTGGACTGAAAGTTTCGGGTTCGATTCTGGTCAAGGGCACACGCCCAGGTTATGGGTTCGAGCCCCAGTGTGGGGCGTGCAGGAGGCAGCTGGTTCATGATTCTCTCTCATCATTGATGTTTCTCTCTCCCTCTCCCTTCCTCTCTGAAGTCAATAAAAATATATTTTTAAAAATTAACAGGAGGGGTGAACCTCACAGCAGGTACAAATGGAGGGGCAGGCCCAGGATCAGCCTCCACACAGAAGCTGAAACCAGCAAGTGTTTACCAGTCCTGGGGGTGCACTGTTGCCAAAACACAGGGGCGCTAAGGAAGCGGAGGCATCTGAGAGAAGGACTCTCGGAAAGTTCTTTTACAAGTGCCGGCCCGCGTCCCACCACCTCCCATGGCCGCAGCAGAAGCAGGCCCCCACACAACAGCTGCCCCCCAAACACAACAGCTGCCCCCCACACAACAGCTGGCTGGAGACCCTAAGGATCGGTGACATTCTTTCTAGGCCCACGGGGAAGACCTCACCCCCAGAGCAGGCCGAGAAACAAGTGCACACAATAGAATCCCATTTGTGTCTAACCCTTTTCGGTCCAACGTGGAGGCTGACTCGACAGACCAGGCGCTAGGAGCAGGCCCAACGTCGAGGCTGAGGTCGACACCACAAACCGGGTCAACATTCAATCCCGTCAATTCATTTGGACCAGACTGTTTGAATTCCAAAAATAAAATTGGACCGCAAAGGGTTAAAATATACAGATGCCAGTACGGCTGATTCTGCACGAGAGAATTGCAGGTGATCTTTATTTTCTATGTTTCATTTATTTATTTATTTTTAAATGTTTTTTATTGATTTTTGAGAGAGAGAGAGGGAGTGAAAGAGATAGAAACATTAATGAGAAACATCATTGATTGGCTGCAACCCGCACCCCCCCCTTCCTCACACAAACACACACACAAACACAGGATCAAGCCCGCAACCCGGGCATGTGCCCTGACCGGGAATGGAACCGGTGGCCTCTTGGTTCCTCGGTCGATGCTCAACTGCTGAGCTACACTGGCCGGTCTTCTATGTCTCATTTGTATACTTACTTTAATTTGTAAAAATGCGCAGTCCTTGCATTATCAACCAAGTTTGTTTTTCTGTAACGGTCACCATTCCCCTGAACCCACAGGAATTTTCCAGACCGTATGTACCCAAGAGGGTGTATGAACCAAGAGCAGGCGGCGGGCTCCTTCGGGACCCCGGCTGACAGCCGGCATCTGACCACCTTCTCGGGACGGCCGAGCGCAACTGCTTGCTTAGCCTCAAATGAGCAGAACGCAGAACTCGGGCTCCTCGGAACAGCAAACCCAGGGGGCAGGACGGCTCCTCTTTGCACTTGGTGTTAAAGTAGACGCCACCCCCGTCCAACTGGAAAACAAATCTACCAACTCCACATGCAACTCGGAAACTTCCTGGTGGCGTTCGCTGGGGAGTTTTTTAGAGCAAAGTCGGCAAACATTTGGGGCTGCCCCTCAAACTTAGCGCTCTGATGACCTAAAGCAGTGGTTCTCAACCTTTCTAATGCCGCGACCCTTTAACACAGTTCCTCATGTTGTGGTGACCCCCAATTTCATTGTTACAAATTGAACATAATGAAAGCATAGTGATTCATCACAAAAACAATATGTAATTATATATGTGTTTTCCGATGGTCTTAGGCGACCCCTGTGAAAGGGTCGTTCGACCCCCAAAGGGGTCGCGGCCCACAGGTTGAGAACCGCTGACCTAAAGCACCCACTGCTTCCAGCAGCTCGTTGCTAACAAGCAGAGTCGGTTTGAAACAGTTCTCAAGCCTGGCTTACACGCGCGACACCCCAAACCCGCACAGGACTGAAGACAGATCCATGCCCAGAAAAGGGTCCGCTGTCACTGTGGTTTGGTTCTGACCAGACTCTGAAACGGTTTTCCAGCCGGTCTGCATGCCCCTCGGGCACCTGCTGACCACACACACACACACACACACACACACACACAGAACGTTTAGCATGTGCACTTACATACCACCTTCTATCCATGGATCCCAGTGGTCCGTCAGCAATCCTGTCGGAAGCTCCCAGTGAGATGTGCAAATATCACCTCCATCTTATACACAGTCCCGCTTACACCCGGGGGCGGTCAGTGGCTCGTCAGCAGTTACAGCCCGAGACAAAACCCACGGCCGCCCTCCGCTTCCTGCCTCCCTTCTCCCTTCTCCGCGACCTGCCTCTGCGCCTCTGGCTGGCCCGGCTTTAAAGCCTGCACGCAGCCCATTGTCTCCCTGGTGATGGAGGTGGCGCTCTATTTCCTGCCCTGCAGCTGGCCCGGGGCCTGGGACACCGCATTTAGCCACAAGTGCATCAGCCCTGCGTGCGTGGGACAGCCTGGCTGCTTGGAAACCCTAAGTGGCATGTGTCAGCCAGCCAGGCCAAGAGCCACTCCAGGCCGCGCAGCTAATGCCATTACTAGCTCAGAGCAACCCACAGAGAAGCCGTGACGTCTCTGGGAGCTGGGGGGACAAACGCAAGTCAGAGGCCACCTCCTTGGTCCCCAGCTCAGCCGCGGGGAGAGCAGCCCTCAGACACCTGCTCTCCTCCCGGAAGTGATGCAGCTAGTACTGGGTGGACAGCCTGGACTCTGCTAACATGTTTACACATCTGTGCCCAAGCATCTGGCTTTCAGGCTGTCCACTTTGTTAACTTAGATAGGATCAACTATTTTTTAATATGTTTTTATTGATTTCAGATTGGAAGGGAGAGGGAGAGAGAGAGAGAAACATCAATGATGAGAGAGAATCATGGATCGACTGCCTCCTGCACACCCTACACTGGGGATTGAGCCCACAACCTGGGCATGTGCCCTGATCGGGAATCAAAATGTGACCTCCTGGTTCATAGGTTGACACTCAACCACTGAGCCACACCAGCCGGGCGGACCAACCTTTTGACGTGCTGCTTTGTGGACTTTAAGTTGGCCATACACCTTGGGGAACTTTCTGTCCCCTCCTGGTTAACATTTTAGTTTGCAGTTCTTCTTTTTTTCTAAAAAGGCAAAATCTGCTTTTCTGTTTCATTGGCCCTTAGCCCACGTTCCACCCAAACGGAGAAACCCTGGTCCCCTCTGTACCGCCTCTCAGCGGGTGCCACTCAGAGCGTCGTCGGGTGGAAGACAGCTGGGCCGCTTAGAAAAGCCAACTCCCCTGCGTAGTCCACGCTTCTGCACCTGCATTTTCATAAGGCGCACGTTTTTATCACTTGTACACTTTTTAGGCAATAAAATTTATTTCAGTGGGAACATGTATAGTTCTTTTGCTAGAAATGCCACTTGTGGGGTAACAGTCAGTAAACGTGTGTTGTCCTTGAGCCTTTACTAATGATCTAACGTGCTCTCTGCTTTGTTCTCTGCACGAAAGGGCAGAAGTCCCCAAAGGAGCGCAGCAGCCTGAACGAGGACAGGGAGGCGAGTGCCAAGCAGGGTGAGACTGACGCGGGCCTGGAAGCCCCGAGGCTGATGGGAGAGAGTCAGCAGAGACGGGACACCTAGGAGGGCAGGACGAGTGTGAGGGCTGCAAAGGGGGGCTGTCACTCAGGCTGAGGGAGCCCAGGCAGGGGGGGTTCAACTGTCCCCACCGGCTCTGCTCCACCACCCGCTCACCACCCCCATCCCTCACACACACTCAGTGAGAACAGGCAGCTGGCACTGGCCCTCCGGCAAAAACAAAGACACATCCCTGGCAGCTCTTCTCGAAATACATTAAACTTCACATTGGAGAACCCAAGGCTTTTTAATCAAGGCTCGAGGCCCCACAGTCAAGTTCTCGTCCTGGCGATCAGGTGGCCTCGGCCTAAACACAAGTTCCTTCCTGTTCCCCTCGCCCACCTCGGGTCCGGAGCACCAGGGAGAAGTGTCTCTGGGGAGCTGCCACCTGGCCCATGGGCCTTACACGCAAAGCTCTAGATGTGAGCAGACGCAGCAGCTTGAGAAAGGCACAGACCTACAGATGTGAAAATCCTGGTGGGAACGACGGGCAGGGAATAGGAGAAAACTCGGCTCAGAGAGATTTCAGAAAGATTTGGTAGAACCAGAAGAGGTTGATTTGCAAAAAGAAATAATCAGAGAACAATCTGAAAAGCAATTCGAGATTTAAAATAGGATCGCTAAAACAAAATGTTCTGAAGAATCCTAAAATAAAATAGAGACAATCTACTGGAGCACAGGATAAAAAGAGAGAAACTGTGGCCCTAACCGGTTTGGCTCAGCGGATAGAGCATTAGCCTGCGGACTCAAGGGTCCCAGGTTCGATTCCCGTCAAGGGCATGTACCTTGGTTTCGGGCACATCCCCAGTGGGGAGTGTGCAGGAGGCAGCTGATCGATGTTTCTCGCTCATCGATGTTTCTAACTCTCTATCCTTCTCCCTTCCTCTCTGTAAAAAATCAATAAAATATATTTTTTTAAAAAGAGAGAGAGAGAGAAAATGTGAAGGAAGAGATAAAATCCAGAAACTCAGTGCTCACTAAATGGAGGTCTGAGAGAAGGGGGGGTGTGGATGAAGCCAGCCACTCCCCCATCTTTGCATCACTCATTCTCAGGGGAGCTTGGATGGGAGCCCCTGGACTTAGCACCCCAGACTGGGGGATGGTATACTCAGGAAGGGGTGCTGGTGGTCAGGAAATGGCAAGTGATACCACTTTGTTGATGTGGCCTGACCGCACCGAGGGAGCCAGGGCCATATACCCTCTGTCCCCTGGGCACGTGCACCCCAGGTGTAACCCATCTGCGTCGCTGCGAGAGATGCTACAAGAAGGGCCGGGGACTGAGCCCTGCTGCTCATCACCAAGGCCCTGCCTCCTGGCTAAGGCCAGTCCACCCTCTGGATTGGTTGTTCACCTGCCTGTGCTGCACTCTGCTCCCTCTATCTTGTTTACAAGGACATCAGGACTTTTCTCGACGGCTTGGGTGAGTGCCTGGCTAGTAAACATTCCGCCTTTTCCAGAATGTCCCTCACAGTCCACATCACACCTCCCAGCAGCCACGTTTGTACTGTGAGATTCTGGCCATGACCAAGTGGCACAAGAGTACTACATTTATTTTTAAATTTTTATTTATATTTATTACTTTTTAAAGTATATTTTTATTGATTTCAGAGAGGAAGGGAGAGGGAGAAACAATGAGAGAGAATATCATGGATCGGCTGCCTCCTGCACGCTCTCTACTGGGGATCGAGCCCACAACCGGGGCATGTGCCCTGAATGGGAATCTAACCGTGACCTCCTACTTCATAGGTCGGCGCTCAACCACTGAGACACGCTGGCTGAGCCAGTTTCTAGTTTTAAATATTAATCTAGGTTTTGTTATTACGACGTTTTGTAGCTATGACCGTCTATAAGGAGACTTCCAGTTTCAGCTGACATGGAAATGGATTGGAAGCCATCACTCCCATCCTTATCAGAAAAGAGCTAAAGGGAGAACGCAGCGACTCCTCTGGGACCTACCGAGGAGCTGAGGCTGTGGTGCCAACTGCCGCCCCGGGACCGGGAGAGGTGCACACACAGACCTTGCGGGAAAGGCCTCCTGGAGCAGAGAGCGCTGAAGCCGGGGCAGACAGCACCCGCACGGTGTTTCTGACACCTGCTGGGTGCGGCCCGGACCAGTGCGTGTGAGACACACCTGGGCTGCAGTCCTGGTGGGCAGAGGGCACACTGTCATGGCTACTCCTAGGATCCTGCAGGCTCTCGCATTCAGAACCAAGAGGAGTCCCCTCACAGCTCCAGCAGAGAGAAGAAACAACCAACCGTCCTGAAATACACGGGGATCTTTCTCCGGGACAAAGGCCAGCCCCCCAGGGAAAACCTTTCCAGAGCCTCCGTCACTGAGAGGGAAAGAAACTGGTTAAATCGCTTCACCACAAACAGGGGGAGCTGTTTGTCCCTCTGCCAAAGAACTTTTCACATGAGCCAATGCTTCAGCACGACGAGCATCTGAAACACATTACTTTCTACGCAGCAGCTGCGGCGTCACCAGGCTCCTCCCTCATCCAACGACTAGTTCAGCGTGACTCCTCTAAGGCTTCCGCTTAAAGGGACAGACTCTGACATCGAGAATTCCTTAAGGAGGCGCCTACGCAATAAGCTGTTCTTGCTTTCTCTGGGGACATATATTTGGTTCATGGCATTTTTTGGTATTAACCATTTTTATGATTTTTTTCTCAAAATGAAATAGTGTTCTTGTATTATGTTTCAAAGATAAAAATCACATTAGTATTCTCAGGAATAAACTTTATTACTAGGGCTTTAAAATGCACACAAGGAAACGGTCCTAGTACCTGCAGATAAATATGGTGGTTGAAGGGAAAGGGACTCAGGAAAATGCTACGTCCTCGCTAGAGTATCTCTTCAGCTCCCTCTGCTGGCTACCATTTAAATAGAGTGAAAAACAAAACCAAGCCATAAGCCTCTTTTCTTGGGAGAGTTGCTGGGAGATGCGGTTGAGGCTAAGCCTGCTGCCGCCTGCCTTCCCTAATTAGGCTGTAGGACTTCCAGAGTTGGCCCAGGGGAGTAGGTTTAAAATAGGGCGAGTTCTTGTCAAGTCTGAATATGTTAATCATTAAGTCGATATGCAAAACTACAAAAGCATTTAATATAAAATGAAGCAATTATAAACGGTTAGCATTTAACACTGGAAAATTAAGAATTTAAATATATTTCACAAACTCCACTAGAACAATAAGTTTGTAATATTATTTAATCTATTCGTTTAAATATTAAGGTTTATTTTTTTCAGAGTGAGATTAAGTAACAATTTAAATAATTATCAGGATGTATAAATGAACATCCATTCAGATAAAACATTACTGCTTAAAAGTGAATACGAAATATTTTGCATATAATAAATATATTTAATGTTTAGGTTAACAAGCACCATCTCGAGAGCAGAAAAGTGTTTTTTCATAACCAATAAATAAATTACATTCGGGAAAACAAGGTGTTTCTATGTGAAGTAGCAGATAGCCTCAAATGTTTTTCTTAATATAGCACCCAAACTTCCAAACGGCCTAGAAAGTATCTCCCAAAATATAACTCATACCTTAAGTCATAAAAATAAAGGCCAAGAAAAAATCAATTTAAGACAAAATTTACAATTTATATTAATTCCCCACTCAATAAAATACCAACTGCCAATTGTTAAAAGTAAATGAACTGTATATATGCAATCCGTTAGTGCTGAAAATCTGAAATATATATTTCTAAAAGTCATTCTTCCTCAAAGTATTTAAAATATTGCATCTCTGGTGGCAAACCTGAAAATTATCAAGCATTTTATTTCCCTAGTTTTCATACTTCTGCTCCCATCCCTACCCCTTTAACCTTTAACAGTCATCCAGCTTTTTCTTTTTGTTTTGTTTTTTTTTTTTTTGTAAATACACTTACTTACATCCCAAACACAAAACACTGACAATACTCCTTGGGAACCAAGGAGACCCCAGAACAGCCCAGCCCACAGCTTTGCTCCCCAAGCGTGGCACAGGTGCGGTGACACAGGAAGCCGTCACCGGCCCTTCCCGACGCCTCAGAACGCTCCCGAGAGTCCACAGCTGTTTGAGGCTTTGCTGATGCAATCTCGAAGAAACTGTCAACACATTCTGCAGACAAATATCAGAGAATAAGTCTTTGATTGATAATTTTTCTATTTATTTCTGCCAAGGCGACTGAAAACACAAAAGCCTTTTCATCAGAGAGGTTAGCATAGATGTCAATTTCCTTTTCCTGTTTTTCTGTTAAAAGAAAAAGGGAAAGCTTACTATAAAGGCGGTAGATGCAGCATTTTAGTTTAAAAATTTACAGCTTTCAAAGTATTTCTTTAAATGACAATATTATACATGATAGTACGATGTACATTAAGTATTTCAAAGTATTATGCTACTGAACTTTAAAAAATTTTAATTTCAAAGGAGTTATTGAAATGTCATGAACTACATTCTAAAGACTAACTGGAGAGACTATATATATTTCTAGATATCTTCAATATCTACATCATTTCTGTAAGAATCTCAAATATTTCTTTCTCATCACTGGTATGGGCCAAATGACTGTACCAAAATGAATTTTCTCACCCTAAAGATAGTCCTTCCTGAAAAGCAATGGTGTCTTTGTGAATATATTAACTTCACCTTAGCCTTGCTACCAAATAGAAGAATAACAAACATTTATTTCTATTTTTCCTTTCCTGATTAGAAATGTAATGCAAGTTCCTGGTAGAAAACATTTTAAATACAGAAAGACAAAAAGAAAGCACCTGTCTCATAAGTCAGCTAAAATCACAATTAGCATTTCTGTGTACATTCTTCCAAAATTTTCCAGCTCTACCATGATTCTACTTTCGTCTGGTTTTTATGCTGTTATTGTTTCGCTCTTTAACCCAAGTTAAATATTCATATGCCTTAGAGTCAAATCACTTACAGAACTGGCTGCCACAACCAGAAGTCCTCCTCCCACGCACATCTCCCACTCTCAGATGCACCCACATTTTTTTCACTTGTTCCTTCTTGTTTCTACCTCTCTCTCTGTAAAGAACATTTGTACATGATGCTCCTGCTTGTTTTTTGTTTGTTTGTTTTAGGCATTAACTGACTTTCCACAGCGGAAAATTAGAATTGTATTGTTTTTCCATCTCTTGCCCCCACTACACGCTTCCCTCGCATCTTCCCATTATAGTTATATCACAATTTTGGTGAGATTACTATTCAATGTTTACATTATTCTGACTATGTAAATGATTTCACTTTTCACGTACACTGTCTTCCCTGAAAAGATTCTCTTTTTACATCTGCTTGATTTTCATTACTAATTGAACCAAACTCTCTCCAAGTTGTATAAAATTTTCAGGATGTTTGCACATAATTAAGTCTTATATCAATTTTTCTTCCTGAATCAATCTCTGCAGGTCTTCTGCTCCAATCTGAAATGGCCGCTTTCTGAGCCTCCTCATGGCACATTATCATCTTGAGATCTCTCTCCAACATCATGCTGCAGATTCTGAACCCTCTCTCAAGTTGGACCCTGTGTCCACGTCCCAGGATACTTTCCTGGTTCACGTCTTCATTTTGGTGGCATGTATCTTGCAGTAGCTTCCTGAGAAAGGGATACAGGCAGCAAATTTTTGAGACCCTGAAGGTCCAAAATACGTCTTTAGTCTCCCCTCCCACTAACTCATAGTGAGGTTGACTAAAGACTCATAGATTTCCACTCAGTATTATGAAGGCAAAAAACTGTCTTCCATTAACTGGTGCTACTGCTAAAAAAAAACCAACACCCCTTTTACAGTTTTTAAAACATTATTGCTAAATCTACAGTGAAATACATAAACTAGATCTTAAGTGTATAATTGGAGGGATTTTAACAAACATACGTCAATGTAACCCACACCTCACTCGAGATACAGAAAATTCCTCACACTCCTTTCCCAACAATCCCTCCCCACCCCATCCGCAATGACTTGATTCCATCGCCATAGAATAATTTTGCCTGCTCTTAAACTTCATATAAATGACATCGTACTGTTTTGTGTCTAGCTTCTGTTGTTTAACCTGTTCTTGAAATTCATTGATGCTGTTCATGTATCAATAGATTGTTCCACTGTATTAGTTCTAATACCATTTTGATTCTTTTGTCTTTTTTCCCTGAATACTGGAGGGTTCCCTTTAACCAGAGAGAGATGATTTATGATAATATGCTTTGGCAGAACTTTACTTTTAACCATCTACTGAGAATCTGGTGGGCTGCTTCAATATGAAACTCAAAGTTCTTCAGGTTTGGGAAAACTTCTAAGATTATTTCACTGATGACTTCCTTCTCCTCCATCTTCTATGTTCTTCTTCTGCAATGTCAATTATTTATAGATGTTGATCTCAAACTGGTCCTCTGAATTTCTTACCTTTCCTATTCTATTTTTTCACCTCATATCCTATTGTTCTACACCAGTGTGTAGAACACTGGTTCGCCATCACTGTTCTACACTCTGGTACATTTCTTCAATTTTTGTCTATAAGCCTTTGGTGATGGTTTTTCATTTCTGAAAATCATATATATATGTTCATATTTTCAAGTTCCTTTTCCAGGTACTTTTTGACACTGGCAATTTTTGTTTAAATGTCATCTTGTTCTTGTGTTATGACTACAAGAGCCTTAATTTTTTCTTCTCCCTGCAAAAACTTGTTTTATTCAAATGCTTTCTCTTCCCTGTTGATTTTGTCTTAGCCTTTCACACTAGATCAGTGTTGGCGAACCTTTAGAGCTCAGCGTGTCAGCATTTTGAAAAACCCTAACTTAACTCTGGTGCCGTGTCACATATAGAAATTTTTTTATATTTGCAACCAGAGTAAAACAAAGACTTATATTTTTGATATTTATTTTATATATTTAAATGCCATTTAACAAAGAAAAATCAACCAAAAAAATGAGTTCGCGTGTCATAGGTTCGCCATCACTGCACTAGATGCTTTCTTCCATGCATCCGGGTGATTCTTGGCGATATGCTCATACTTGGGAGTGGGACCAAAAAAGCTGATTAGCTCCTGCACACAGGGAGCTGACTGTGGCCGTCACTCAGGATGATCCGCCTGGGCCGTGTCTTTTGTGATCACGATGAGAATGTCTTTAGTTTAAGCCTTTGCTCTTGGGCTCTTCAGAGTCCCTAGAGAAGATACTTCCCATCTCTTACCTGGAAGACATACGCCTGACCGCAGAACTCATTATCTAGCATCTCCAATGCTCACCTCACCTTGATCTGCATATAGTACCCCTGCCCTCAGGGAAGCCCGGTGTTCCCTAGGCCAAAGACTCGCTTCCTCTCATCTTTCTCAAAGGATAAACTTGGAGAGAGGCGAGGACAAGGTAAACAGCCTTAACAGGATATTTTAAAAAATAGTCTTTCAAAGAATATTGTTTTAGCCTCACTTTCACCGCTATACTTCCAGACATAACTGGTGTACAAATTCCTCATCTTAAGGCAGTTGTGTAATAAAAATCAGTTTCTTTCTTAGCTTTCGCCAAAGGAGCTTACAATTTAGATTTCATAGGTGTGCTAAAGCAGTTCTCATTTTCCAGAATTTCGCTGTTTCTCCCATTCCTTGTCCTTGTGGGATTTTTGAAAATATCCCTTTACTAGGATTTGGGGAGGATACAGAGCTAAATGTGTTTATTTAAACCACCATGTTTAACTTGAAGTCTAGAGGAATTCTATATGTTCATTAATAAGATATTCAGAATTGCCCAATATATTTTAGTCAAAAGTGTCACTGCATTACTAATATCCCAAGTAATCATACTCCCCACATATAAAATGAAGACTTATCTTAAACAAACCAAAACTTGTTATGTTCAATGGTTTGTTTTTATGATTTTATAAAGATATGCTGTTATCTGATGCCTAACAAGCTTTCGTTTTCTATTCTTTCTCCTTCCTGTTCTTTTTCAAAATATTGAAAACAAGAAAGTCAATTCAAAATGTGTTTTTGGAAACACTGTCAGGTGGTTCTTATTAAAATAATGGCAAACCTTGCTTCAAACTTTTCAAGTGCCTCATGAGCAGACAATAAAAACTAAACTAAACAGCTACTTAACACTCAGAAGCATATCAAAGAAGTCTATTCTAAAATATATAGACACTCCGAAAGTCATGTTTCCTCTCTGTATTATATTTAGAAAAGTTGGTCTGCCTCAAAGGTTAGCAAAGAACAGCCTAGGTGCCCCGTCTGGCCCACCACCTGTTTTTATCAAGTCTCACTGGAACGCTGCCTGCCATTCATTTACATAGTGTCTAGGGCTGTCTTCCAGCTGCAATGACAGAGCAGAGTAGCTGTGATGGAGGCTGTGTGGCCCACAAAGCCTAAAATATTCATCTGGCTCTTTATCGGAAAAGTTTGCTGACCATCCACCCCCACCCCTGGGTCTACATTAAAAGATTTGTTTATTCTACAAAAGTTGCTTTGAGCACTTTCCTGTTTGTATTAGGAGCCAATAAATTAAGCCATATTTTATTCTAGAAATAATTTCTTAAAACTTTTTTATAATAAATTGAAAATACTTGAAAAAATGTATAGCCAAATCAATGCTCCTTTCTTCCACGTGACCATGAAACAGAAGTTCAAACCTGCACATAAGGTCCTGGCACAACCCGACTTCATTCCCTGCCTGTTTTCTCCTCGCCGCTCACCCTCCACCAGATCATTCCTTCTCCGTCCTCGGTTATATTCCCTTTACCTCAACTGAAAAGAATGCTCTGTTTTCTGGGCCAAGCAGTATTTTCCTCTTTCTTTTTTCTGCTGACTTTATTTACCTAGTGTTTTCTGATCATCCCACTGTTAAAGCAACACATTCAAACTGAGGAAGTAACTCAAACTCTCTGGGGGAGAGCAGTGTAACAGAAGGAAAGAGAAAAAGCAGTAAAACTACCCAAGGAATTAATGAGTAAGGACAGTCTTCATAGAAGCCAGCCAAACACAATATAAATGGTATTCCTTTAGCCATCCAACAGAAAATCTTTACCTTGACAAAAGTTAAGGACAGCATATCAGTGAAGTCCCTAACAGCAGTTACTTTATTCAAATAAAAGCAGAGAAAATGGTAAACAGGTAAAAATTTCTCAATGTCTATAAAAAGAGAAATTTATATCTATGCTCAATACTTGAATACCTGAGACTGAATGCCTGAAAAAGCAGGGCATAACTCACAAATAACTAAGAAACGCATGTCACTGAAGATGAAGTTACTTTAAGAGGTTTTTACAGAATTATAAAGAGCAACTATACTGAAGAACATTTTCACTAGTTAATTTTAAAAACTCATAGTATAGCAGTTTGAAATAAGTCTTAACAGAACCCAGATTTATCTTAAAAAAAAAAAAAAAAGCACAACCACTTGAACAGGATGTCACATACACATTATCATCTCTGCACTCTACTATTATCAACTCATAGCAAGGTGAATATCACCTAATTTAAGCCTTTAGTTTTCTAATAAAAATTACAGTGATGAAAAACATCAACATCGATTGGCTGCCTCCTGCACACCCCCTACTAGGGATCGAGCCTGCAACCTGGGCATGTGCCCTGACCAGGAATCGAACGGAGACCCTTAGTGCATGGGCTGATGCTCAACCATGGAGCCGCACTGGTGTGCCAAGCGAGGAAATGCTTTCAACTGAAACATAACTGGGGATGGTTAAGTCCAGGAGCGCAATGCCTGCCCAACATGTCCTTCGCTGCTATCTAATAAGATCTTAGAAAATGCAGTACTTGGAGACAGGCTGCTGGGGTTTTTCGTACCTCTTTCTTCCTCGTGCTTTTTGGCGGATGCACTTTTAGGTCTTCCTCTTCCTCGCCTGCTATGATCTGAATGGCTGTTACTCCGAGACCTCTTTCTGTTTTCTAAGTCCTTATGTCCTGTCGGGTGCATCTTCTCTCTCCTAGCTCTCTCTGTGCGCCTCCTCTTGGCCTCATGTTTGTTTTCTGTATGGATGAATAAAAGTGATATATTTTAGGGCTTAGCAAGAACTGTTTGTCCAAGTTCTCCCTGTCTGCTTTTTTCTTTCTAAAAGCACTAGAGTTTGCTGCCTGGCAAATTTCATTAAACTACAACCATGACATTTATGCCCCTCATATCCTCACAGGAAAAAAAGAAATTCAACAGAATTCAGGTGATCCATTAACACATGAAGTAGGAGTCTTATAATAGAAGGCTTTTCTTTACTTGGCACCTTTAACTTCAGCCCCTACAAGTCTGCACAATTCCACAGTGACCTTTCTGCCCTTTTCTCTCTGCTTCCAAGCTAAAAATGGTGAAGTATCAGAAAAGGGGGGGAAAAAGTTTCATTCTTTTTTGCCACTATCCAAATTATATATTGAAATATGTCAAGTATGCAGAAGCGAAACTGACCTTAGCCATAATATATTAAAGTTACCAATAAAAAACAAACAGACAGCATCCACAGAAAATATGACAACACTAGGAAAGTAATAGTCTCCATCACGTTAGCCACAGAGGAGGTCATTTCTGATATTCTAAGAACATGCTGATCCCTAAATGGAATAGCAACAGAGGAACTTGACTCAATATGGTAATTTAATTAATACAAGAAACCACCCTCACTCCAAACAAATCAAAATGGTAGACAAGACAACAAAAAATTTTAAACAGCATAAACCAAAACTTGCCTTAATACATACCTGAAAAGAAAATTCCCCAAATGCTTAAAAATTACTGTGGAAGAGACAAACACATGCTACAAAATGGAGGAACTTTGAAAACATTAGGCTAACTGAAATAAGCCAGACACAAAAGGACAAATACTGTATGATTCCACTTACGACAGTAGTCAAATTTACAGGCACAAAAAGAATAGTGGTTGCCTGGGGCGGGGTGGGGGGGAGGGAATGAGGAGTTACCGTTTAGCGGTACAGGGTGTCCGTTTGGGAAGATGCAAAGGGTTCTAGAGATGGATGGTGATGATGGTTAAGTACACGATAAGAGTGTACTTAATGCCACTGAACTGTGCACTTAAAATGATCAAAATACTAAATTTTGTTATGTGAATTTACCACAATAAAAGATGAAAAAATAAGGTTTGATGAAAAAGAAGTAGAAAACAAGATGAACTGCTAAAAAATAAAGTGCAAAAGATACACTAAAAAATGGCAGGTCTGCAGACCAAATTACAGATCTAGAAAGGAAATTCAATTACAGTTCCTGGAACAAAAAGGACAAAAAGAGAGAATATGTGACAGTAAATGAAGAAAAATGAGAAAGGTCCAAGAAATCTAATACTGCTCATCTATGACAGTGTTGTAATTATCTACCCAATATTCATTCAGTCTCCCCTCTTGAATAAGAACGGAATCCTGTTCTGTTCACTAGGGCAACGTGCGAGCTAAGATACACACATCTGAGACTCCTCATGTGAAGCGGCCGTGAAATCCACTTCTGGCCAGTGACACGTCAGTGGATGAGGAAGGTTTCCAGAAAGACTGTTTAAGGGGATGAGCATGGCTGGCCAGCCCCTCTGCCTTCCCTCTCTTCCTGCTTAGGGTGCTGTGGGCTGCCTGGGGTGAAACAGCTGCCTTGTCATAGGATGGAAGCCACAGCTTCCCAGGATGGAAGGAAGAGAAGAACCTAGGTCCTCGATGGTATCACTGAGCCACTAGTCCTGTGGGGCCAAAGTCATCGTTCTTCACTAAACTGTGACAGCAAACTCTCTGTCCAACCCAGGGCCAGTCAGGTGTGCTGTGGATGGTGATCCTTATATGTCATCCAGTAAGTATTGCCAAAAGGAAGAGAGAGAATAACGGTGGGAAAGATTTAGAGGTAAAACTGCCCTAAGCTGCACCCTGGAGCGTTCAGTGGAAAGGCCTGCATGCCAAGGAAGAATGGGAACACTTAAGTGTAAAGCAAAGGCATTTACCACATGCAAGATAGGAAATGCACCACTGCCAGAAGCCGGTCCATTCTTGCTGCTTGACACAGTCGCTGCAAGGAAGAAACATCTGCACAGCATATGTTTCAAGGGACCTGGCGTATATGGCATACTGTTCTTAATATGATTGCTCCCCTACTTAGCACTATGTGTTTTAACCAAGGTCACCTCTCCAAGAAAGGTTGTTTCCCCAGGTGGGGATTTTTCCCTGGAGTTAGGGATTAACAGGACTAAGGAAGGGAATAAATCGGTAAAACCCCTTAACTAAGTGCCAGGCGGGTAGTTAATCACTGTAACTACGAACAATCACGCTTAAGTTACATAATCTTTACTTAGATAATCTCTTCAGTTACTTCCTTGTAGCTTAACAGAACAATAGAGTAGTGACCTTGGAATGGAGATAACAAACGCCCTAACCTTTGGAATAGAATGGATAGGATTAAAATCAACTGGTATAAATACAGATGTAACGGGAGAATAAAGACAGAACCTGACTACAGAACCTGGCGACAGATCCTGGCTGGAGAACCTGACTAGAGAACCTGGCGACAGAACCTGGCTGGAGAACCTGACTAGAGAACCTGGCTAGGCTGCTGATCAACTGAACGCTGTCTCGGTGTCATTTCTTCTTCGCCTACTCCGTCCACACCTTTGGGAACCCCTGGACCTGCTAGGGTTGGACCCCAACACACCACCACATGTTTTCCATGAAAATTTTTCCAGGTCTGAAACAATTTCTGCAAAATTTGTTCCAGAAATAAAAACAGATGGTTAAAAAAAAAAAAAAAAGATACATAAGAGAAAGTGGGATTATCCCTGGAGTGCAATGGAAAGAAATCTTAGTCTGACAGTGTGCAGCCAACCTAAACCATTCTTTTTTTTTTTTTAGTTTATTTTTATTGATTTCAGAGAGGAAGGGAGATGGAACGAGAGAGATAGAAACACCAATGATAAGAGAGAATCATGGATCGGCTGCCTCCTGCACTCCCCACAGTGGATGGAGCCTGCAACACACAATTCGTATGTCTTTTGCAAAGGCCTAAAACCGTTCTTATAAGAAGTCAGAGGATTCTATTAAAAAAGGTCTTAAAGCCCAGCCGGTGTGGCTCAGTAGTAGAGCATCGACCTATGAACCAGGAGGTCATAATTCGATTCCCGGTCAGGGCATGTGCCCGGGTTGCAGGCTCTAGGCCCAGTAGGGGACATGCAGGAGGCAGCTAATTAATGATTCTCATCTATTGTAGTTTCTCTCTCTCTCCCTTCCTCTCTGAAATCAATAAAAATATATTTTTAGCTCTGACCGGTTTGGCTCAATGGAGAGAGCTTCGGCCTGCGGACTGAAGGGTCCCAGGTTTGATTCCAGTCAAGGGCATGTACCTTGGTTGTGGGCACATCCCCAGTAGGGAGTGTGCAGGAGGCAGCTGATCGATGTTTCTCTCTCATCGATGTTTCTAACTCTGTATCCCTCTCCCTTCCTCTCTGTAAAAAATCAATAAAATATATTAAAAAATAAGTATTTTAAAAATATATTTTTTAATTAAAAAATTATCTTTTATTGCTTTGATTCCACTTTTTAAGTTAGTGAATTTTAGGTTTAAAGACGGTTCTCTTTTTTTGTATGAAATCCAAACTTCTTACTCTGGTTTACAAAGTCCTACTTAATCTGGCCCCCGCCTAACCCTCTGGCCTCATCTCCACTCTCCCTCTGTCTACACTGCAACCACATTAGTCTTCATGTTCCTAAAATATACCAATCTTTTTCTAGCCTTAGAATTTTTGCATCTGCTATTTCATCTGTCAAGAATGTTCTCCCTGATCTGATCATGACTAGTCCCTTGTTCCATTCAGCCTCACCTTAAATGGCACTTCTCAGAGAGGCCTTCTCCAACCATTCAATCAAAAGTAGCCTTCCAGTCACACGCTGGCACAGTGCTCTATTTGAATGTCCTACAAGGCACTTATCACGAGCTAATATTCTCCGTTTATTTGTTCACTGTCTATCTCCTGCTCACAGGAGCATAAGCTCCATGAGAGCAGCGAGCCCGCCTTGATAGGACATTCATTCATTCACTATGGCCAAGGCTCTGAATAGCGCCTAGCATATAGCAGGTGCTCAAAACGTATTTGCAATCAATCTACTCTTATTTGAGGATCATCACTATATGAAGTCTGATTTTAC
>NW_005871734.1:310279-317003 GCF_000147115.1 Myotis lucifugus | reverse complement strand
AAAGTGTTATAAGTTTTATCAGCATGATGAGAGGAAAAAACCCAAATGCCCATCAACCAGTAACTAGATAAACAGATGGTGGCACATCCATGCAAAGAATGGACACAGACAACAACGTGGCTGAGTCTTAAACCACGCTCAGTGAAAGAAGCCAGACAAAAAAGAATACATATTACATATATGACTCTATTCCTATTAAGTTCTGGAATAGTGACAGAAAACAGAGCAGCAGTTGGCTGGGGGCGGGGGTAGCAAGACTACAAAGGGGAGCTAGGAAACTTTTGGGAATGAAGGACACGTTCATTATCTTGATTGTGGTGACTGATTGGTGTAAACACATGACAAAACTTATCAAACTGTACACTTGAAGTATGTGTGACTTGTTGAATGTCAATTATACCTTAGATTTTTTTTAAAAAATCAAATCAGGTACACACCCTTGCATTAAAATCCTTCAATGGCTCTCCGTACTCCAAAAACAGAAAGTTTGTTACAAGCTTTATCAGCATGATAAGGGATCATCATTTAAATGAATGAACAGCAAACTAATGTCATAAGCTGACTTCCAACAGCTAATAAAAACCAGACATACTTCAATAGATTTTAATGTTTAACTTCAACAAAAATGTAAATAGCAAATTCACAAAAAAATTTAAATTTCTACATCAAATCTAAAAAAGCAGTAAATTCTCAATTACCTGTTGAAGGTGGTGATTTCTCTGGGTGCTTTGCATTTAAAAGTTTTCTGCTAATAAATATGTAACCACAGGGACATGATTTACATGCAACAGGAACCTGTAGAGAAAAAAGAAATATATATATTATTACTATTTTTCTATTGGTAACCTTCCAATGTTTACAAAGTCTCCTGAACTGAATGATAAATTACTTAAAGTAGGAATCATAGATTTATTTAAACTCCAGCTCCTTACAACAAATTATTTGAGATGGGTATTGTGTCCTATACAGCTTCATAAGGCTTTACAATACCATGAATAGGTAAATGAATAAAAAACATGTCCTGATGAAAGTGACCAACAGAAAAGCATAATAGAATCAAAGCCAGGGAAAATACGTGGAAAAGAAAGGTAACATTTCTTAAAAGATTAGTTTGGCCGGGCCCCTGTGGCTCAGAGGTTGAGTGTCAACCTATGAACCAGGAGGACACGGTGCAATTCCCGGTCAGGGCACATGTCTGGGTTGCGGGCTCAATCCCCAACAGGGGATGTGCAGGAGGCAGCCGATTCATGATTCTCTCTCATCATTGCTGTTTCTATCTCTCTCTCCCTCTCCCTCCCTCTCTGAAATCAATAAAAATATATTTAAAAGAAAAAAAAAGATTACTTTGCTAGCCAATATCTCTTGGCAAGACTGTAACTAGTGATGTTTGTACAACCAAAGACTCTATTTTGTGGTTCAAAGGGGAAAAAAATTTGACTACGTTTTACTTTCAAAAAAAAAAAAAAAAAAGATTAGCCTGACTAGCAGTTTACATAGAACAAATTGGAAAGGGGAACGTGGCTGGAAGTCATTAAAGTAATCCCAAATAAGAGTATGAGGGCCCACACGGAAACAATCGTAAGAATGGAGATGGAGAAAAGGTAGATCTCTGCCAGACATTCAAACGGAAGAAAGAACTGAAAATGACTCAGGTTCTTATATGACAATGTAAGATGCCAATTACCAGTAACACACACACACACTAGTTTACAATAACCAGTTTGAGGGGCAAAATTGTATTACAAGCAAAAGAGAATGTAGGAGAAGGTAGTAGTTGAGATCTAGGGTCATATAGTCTCAGCTCCAGCGAGGACACTGGATAAAACAATGTGATGGGCTGAGAAAGAAGGTACCTACTAGGAAGGCTCAAGGCTAACTGGGCTCAAGATTATAAAATGGAGCCTGCGGGCTGTTTCTACACCGGGGCCACTCAGACAAACTGTGCTTCAGGGATCCAGTAACATCTTCACCAACCAATCAGAGTGGCTCCATTCTGACCAATCAGGACAGTGCTTTTGGGACCAATCAAACTGTGAGAAATTGAAGTCCTCATTTGCATGAGGTTGAACCAATCAGGGACCAGGAGCAGGGACCTGGTATATAAGTCAGCTCCCACACCCTGTTCATTGAAGACTCAAGACTGCTTCCCCAGCTGGAGCTGAAACACTGACGATGAAACACTGAAGATGAAACACCAGAGATGCCTCCCCACCCGAGTGGGGAGGAACAGCAGAGCAGGGCAGAGCACAGCTGTCTAGCCAGAGCGGGCCTCGCCCAGCGCCACCTCACAGCTGTGCCCTTCATAATGGAGCTGTAACACCGAGCTGTATCACAACTGAGCTGTTGGCACTGAGTCTCTTTCTTCACCACTCTCCAAACTGGGAATTCCTGTTGGTGTTCAATCGGTGCCAACAACAATCAGTTGACAACACTTAAACTCTTCATGCTTCTACTTCTGAAAATGCAAAATACAAATGGCTCCTTTCTCCATTTCAAATGTTCTTGAAAATCATTGAAAAAAATTTTACATTTCCCCCAATAACCATTTCACTAAATTAACCTTCATGATCCTTGGAGTCATGTTAATAAAAAACCAGACATGTTAATAAAAAACCAGAAATTAATCTCAACAAAAAACACTCAGAATAATTAATCAGAAAATTGCAATTCCCTTTGTAAGATAAATTAATTTGCCCATTGTTCTGCTTGTTAAAAGTTTAGTTACGATCATAAAGCTTTTTATCCGTGCGTGTGTGAAATGCCTCCTACTCTAGAATATAAATACTTTCATTAAGCTAAATAAAAAATTTGGCAGAATTCTTTTTCTTTGCATAAAAATACTGAACAAAGGATACCTAGTTTGAATTTAAGAAAAAAAAACAATAAATCCTATAAAAATAATCAAAATCCAGATATGTCTAACAGCTTGCTCTATTTAAAATGTAATGAGATTCTTTCAAACCATGACAGAAAATGTAACATTACACTTTTAACAGGGTAAAATCTGCCCAAAATAGATATGTTTGTCATTTTAAAAATTTCACATCTTCATAGAAACCAAGCTAAAAGGCACTGACTCATTTCCCTTACACTTAATCACATCATTAAGGGCAGCCACGGGGATATAAATTGTTTTAAATTAATGCCATTCAAAACCACAGAAAACCTGATGTTCTTATTTAAGAGACTCCTGCTCCTCAGCAAGCCTTTCTTCTACCTGCTGAAACCCAACACATTTCTAGTTAAGTCTCTGTCCTGTACACTCACAAATGTATCAGCCCATATCCAGAATTTGCAGAGGTTGCTACAGTTAGATGAGAAATGTACATTTGGCTTTGGGATGAAGAATACACCAATACTGACTACTTAATAGGTTGATTTTCATCCCTTAATGCATTTTATGCTCAAGAAACATTCAATGCACCTGAGCTAAGTCACCCTAAAGTCCTTTTCAAAAAGGAAAGTTCCTTTCCCCGACCCCAACCCACCCCAACACACACACACAACCAAACACCACCAAAACCCAAATCCTATAAAAATGATTATTAAATAGGGTAGACAACCTCATTAATATTAACCTCTTTATAGTATAATTTGGATTTTAAACAGCCTAAAATTCCTTCAAATTTCAGTTGTAATGTCAAAGATATTGAAAGTTCTAATGCCACACTTTTAGGAATTTAAAATAGAAAAAAAAAAATCCAACCTGGCTGGTGTGGCTCAGTGGGTTGAGCATGGGCCTATGAACCAGGAGGTCATGGTTCGATTCCTGGTCAGGGCACATGCCAGGGTTGTGGGCTCCATCCCCAGTAGGTGGTGTGCAGGAGACAGCCAATCAATGATTCTCTCTCATCATTGACATTTCTCTCTCTCTCTCTCTCTCTCTCTCTCTCTCTCTCTCTATCTCTCCCCCCCTCTCCGAGATCAGACAAGATTGGGCACGTTCAGGGTGGTATGGCCGTAGACTCCCCCCCCCTCTTACCTCCCCTCTCCCACCCTCCCTCCCTTCCTCTCTGAAATCAATAAAAATAGATATTTAAAATAAATAAATAGAAAAAAATCCAAAATTTTGTTTACTGATGGCTTATTGTGTATCAATTTATTTCTTAAAAAGTGTATTTAGGTTTGTATGTTTTACAGGTAAAACAGGTTAAAAAAAAACTACAAGAAACAAAATCCTGTTCTTATATTGTTTCAGTGATTTAAAAAAGCTCTAAAATAACCACATTATAGAGAACTAATTTATATTCTTTGCTGCTAAAAGAAAGTTACCTATAGTGAGCATGTTTGCTAAATGTCACATAAAATTTCTTATAAATGAAAAAACAAACAGCTGCTCTATTTTTAAAAATTAAGGCAAAAACACAAACATACAGAAAAATACCAGAAAAGTAACTAGAATCATCAGTAGTAATATGCACAAAATGGCTCAGTAATTTGGGTTTAGTGGATGTGAGAATGAAAAGTATTGTGGTTTAGATGTCTCAGAACTGTATTTTCAAATGGAGGCATTTAAAAGGGATGTTCAAAGGCAACTAAAAATCTAGGGCTGTCTTCTTTGCTGCTCTCTCTCTACCTGTTTTTAAACTTATACACACATGTATGTATCTAATGGGAGCCATCTCCTCAAATTTTGAAGATTTTTTTTTTTTAATTTTCAATTGATTTTTAGAGAAGAGGGGGGGCGGGGGGAGAGAGAGAAACATCTATGTGAGAAACAGTCATCAGTTGCCAAACACACTCACCCCTAGGAGATGGAACCGCAATCCGGGTATATTCCCTGACCCGGAATCCAACCCACCGGGGTCACACGCCGACTAACTGACCCACACAGGCCAGTGCTAAAGATTTTACATTTGTATTTATATTTATAAACCAAGTTCGCCTTCAATGTTTTTACACCGTGGGGCAGCTTGCTATGGACTGGACTGTGTCCCACCGCCCATCCACACTCCTGCACTGAAGCCCTGCCCGACTGGGTGGCGTCTGGAGATGAGATGAGCAGTCATGTCGGGAGGAAGTTAGTGCCACTAGGATGACAGACCCAGAGCGCTCTCGGCCAAGACCGTGGGCATCCAGCCCCCAGACTGAGAAGTAACTGCTGTGGGAGCCACCCTCCGGGGATGTTCCTGCAGCTGGAGGGGCGACTGTGTGTGAAACAAAAGCGATGTGAGCTTCCCACATAACATGCCGATCACCTTTTGTTGAAGTTACAGGACTCCTATGAGTTTATTCTTCTCTCCTCTTACTTTAGCCAGGATATCAAAAGCAGGTTATTTTCCCCAAAAGGTTACTCCTTGCCAAGGAAAACAAGGTCAGGATTTGCAATAACTTGCAGCCGACAGAAACTGGAATGCATCATACATACCACTAAACCCTACACTCCGCACGAGTCACTGGGATGGACGGAAAGGATTGAGAGACGGAAAGAAACCCCTGCAAAGAAACTTAAACCGCAAAGCCCTAATTTTGTCTGAACTTAACAAATTCGGTTTCTGGGTAAGAATGGAAGTTGAACTCCTCCCTTTGGAAGCCGTGACTCCATAAATTATTTTTATAACGCATACTCCAACTCCTACGATCAATAAACTGTGGGATCAGAATCTCTTACCACTGCCCATAAAAGATATTGAATAAAACGGGCAAACGTTTTCTGATCACTCTGCAAGACTGCTCCTGAACGAATGCACTAAAAGTCAGCTTATTCAAAATCTCCGGCCATTTCAAATCACTCCTGATCAAAAAAAAAAAAAAAAATAGATAAAAATAAAAAAGGAGGGGGAGGAGAAAGGGAGTCATTTTGAAAAAATCCTCTCGGTGGAAAAGAAAAAAAACACACCCCGATCCGCATGCTGGCACGAAACGAGCCCCACGACTGGTTTTAATTGAGAGTTTAATTGGGGGGGGGGGGGACACGGCTATGTTTCTGGTGAAGAAGGAGGCTTGCTTACACGACAACACAATAAATGGGGATTTAAAATTACAGTCCGACACCGGGAGTTCTGTGCAGAAAGCAGTCATTTAAAATGCACGGAACCATATATATATATTTCGTTTTTACTTTAAGATCTGGAAGCAGAAACGCCCAGTTTCCAGCAGAGGATGCCGTGGCGGGTGGGGGTGGTGGGCGCCCGAAGGGAAGGGCTTCCCGGGGGCGTTAGTCAATCACGTAAAACAACGTAAAGAAAGAATTCACGTCACAAACCTAGGAAGTGTATTTAGAAGAAAAATTAAAAAAAATAAAAAGATCTCCAAACTCGCCGAAATAGAAAGCCGTGACACTGCGGCCCCTTTTGTCAAACTGGGCGTCCGCCCCGGGCGCGCCCTTTGAACGGGGTCCCCCGCTCCCGTGGCAATTAAGCAATTCCGTCCCTTGGGATGAGCGGACCACTCGGGACTAGGAGTAGACTCAAGGTTGCTTGCCCGCCTCTCAAAAGCGGTTAAAAATTACGAGCAGAGAAAACCCATGTCTGCTTTTGGGATCACGAGGTTGTATATGAACCAGCACTTTACTCTTGGCTGGGAAGGATTAGAGATAAACATCCGAATATAAGAAGTGCATTGGCCTCTAAGACCAAAAATGGGGGGGGGCGTTATACTCGGTGAATAGAGAAAGACAGGGCATCTAAGAAATAAAGAATGTGCCTAAGCCAGGACTAAGAGCTAGGACACGGGAGATAATACAACGAGAGGAAGGAGAGTGGTTCTGACCAGAGTGATTTAG
>NW_005871734.1:292694-309997 GCF_000147115.1 Myotis lucifugus | reverse complement strand
CGCACCTCACAGGCCCAGCCTCCGCCCGCCGGGTCCCGCTGCCCAGACTGAGGCGCTGCCCGGTGCGCGCGCGCGTGCGCGAGGTTGGGCGGAGCCTGCGTGCGAGGGGGCGCGGCGCACAAGGGGGCGGAGCCTGCGTACGAGGGGGCGCGGCTGCAAAGGGGCGTGG
Organism: Myotis lucifugus; assembly: GCF_000147115.1. Taxonomy (NCBI): domain Eukaryota; kingdom Metazoa; phylum Chordata; class Mammalia; order Chiroptera; family Vespertilionidae; genus Myotis; species Myotis lucifugus. Next base: position 309,828 of record NW_005871734.1, on the reverse strand, counting down.
CGCGACGTGGCGTGCGAGGGGGTGGAGCCTTGTGCTAGGGGCGGAGCCTGCATGCGAGGGGGCGCGGCTGCAAGGAGGCGTGGCGCGACGTGGCGTGCGCCAGCTCCGTGGGACTTGGGACCGCGCTTCTACCCACTCACGCCGGCCCTCAAGCGCGTCGGGCTTCTCACCAGAGGTAGGCGGGCGGACCATCCCGCGAGACTATGGCCACGCCTTCTCTCGGTTAGGGGAACAGCGTGGGGGCGTGGCTCGGACGGGATCTGACAATGACTGGCATCTGGCTCGACCAATGAGTGCACAGAATACATACCAATAGGTGCTGGCCACGCCTCGCCCCGGAAGGAGGGAGAGAGGGAGTGTGAGGAGCGGGTGGGAGGTCAGTCGCCACCCGTTATGGCGTGAAGTTTAGTAACTGTTAGTAAGTCTAATCAGACATCTGATGAGTCTACTGTATGCCAGGCCGTGGAGTCGGCGCCGCGAGATACAATATTCGTCGTCAAGTATTTATTGAGGACCAATCCGCCACGCAAATGGGAATCCTGGGAAGCGCTGCCCTCACGATCACCCCGTCCAGTGCAGCCGACCTAACAGACCTAACACTCGACACCAGAGGAGAGGGTGGTCGATGGGAAGAGTAAAGCGGCCGAAAGCCACTGAGCCTCCGATCTAGCAATCCCATCCCTAAGAATCTGAATGAAGGAAAGACATTCCCCACCCAAACCCACTTGCGCAAAGGTGTTGCACTTGACAGCACCGCTCGTCAGAGCAAAACCAGAAACAGCCCAGGGAGCCCCGCCAAATGGCCTGAGCAGATTAAGGCGTGCATGAAGCAATGGCAGTGCAGCCCCTCAGAAGGACGAGCTCGAGCTGTATGAATAGTGCACTGAAAAATCAGGTACAGAGCACGGCAGGGTAGGAGGAAGACTTGTTTTTCATTCCATGTCCTATTGTATTATTTTAACTTTCCACTAGATCAAGCTAAAAATTTAGGCTCCCCACCCCCCCGCAAAAAAAGGGATAAGGATTTGCACACAGCTACTGAGGCGGCCCCGGCCCGCTGTTGAGGGAGTTGGTGGTCCTCGCAGGCTTTCTGAAGCGTTGTCTCCAGAGCGGAGTCCCTAAGGATGCGAGGTGGAGCTGCCCGGTCAAAGGTGAACACCTGTGAACGGTGACGGCCCCCGGGAGGGTGGGGCAGTGTAAGCAAGGGGAGTGTCGTGTTGAGGGTACGCCCCGTGCAGGGCAGAGTCCAGGGGAGGTGGGCCATATTCAGCTATGCAGGGTCTTCGTCACCCTGGGAAGGAGTTGGGCTTAAAAAGGACTCGGGGTTCTCTCTCATCATTGAAGTTTCTCCCTCTCCCTCTCCCTTCCTCTCTGAAATCAGTAACAATATATATATTTTAAATATTCTCTCAATGTCTGTGGGTCAGAAACCCAGGTGTGGTTGTGCAACCTCATCTGAATGCTCAACTCGGGGGAGGTCCACTCCCAAGCTCACTCACTGGATTGTTGCCCCCTGTCCCTCATCAAAGGCTCTTCACTGAGCTGCCTCACAGCATGGCAGCTGGCTCCCGCCCTGAGTGAGCAAGCTGAGATAGAGCCAGGAAGAACACGCGTGGCAGAAGCCGCCTGCTTTTTATAACTTACATCTCCAAAATGGCAGCCCATCACTTCTGCTGAATTCTAGCAGAAGCAAGTCACTAAGTCCAGCCCACGCTGGATGACAGGGTAATACGTAAGGACAAGAATGGCAAGATGTAGGGATCACTAAGAGCATCTCAGAGGCTGCCTCCCGAGGAGGCCTGCATGGGATCCTCCTCAACCCACTAAGGATGAGCAGAAAGCTAGAAAGTGCCTGGCCCCCAACAGCATTGTTGCATAGCTACCCCAATGATGGCCTGCATCCCTAGGGGAAAATAGCTCAAAATAAGACACAGCCCACACCCAGGATGTCTCTCTCTCACATGATGTTTCTCTCTCTCTCTCTTCCTCTCCCTTACACTCTCTCTTAAAAAAAAATCAATGGAACCCTAACTGGTTTGGCTCAGTGGACGGAGCGTCGGCCTGCAGACTCAAGGGTCCCGGGTTCGATTCCGGTCAAGGGCATGTTACCTTGGTTGCGGGCACATCCCCAGTAGGGAGTGTACAGGAGGCAGCTGATAGATGTTTCTCTCTCATCAGTGTTTCTAACTCTCTAACCCTTTCCCTTCCTCTCTGTAAAATATCAATAAAATATATCTTTAAAAAAATCAATGGAAATAAATATCCTGAGGTGAGGATTTAAAAAATTTTTTTAAATACTAATAACATCAAGTATTAGTGAGAGGGAGTACAAAATGGTGTAATCATTTTGGGAAAATGAAATATACACATAGCCTATGACTCAGGTTCTCCAATTTTAAGTGTTTATCCAAGAGAAATGTAAACATATGTCCACAAAAAGACTCTGCAAGAATATTCATAACAGCTTTATTCATAAAAGGCTACACAGGATCACTGTAAAATTCAAGTATTTTATATGTTTGAACATTTTCATCAGTTAGAGAAAACAAAACCTACTTATTTAAACGACTGTTCATTTGGTTTTTAATTACTTGCTGTCAAATTTTCTACAAAGTGGATGAAACTGGCCCTCGCATTTATTTATTCGTTGAACAAACATTAATAGGTGTCTACTATGTACTAGACCAAGTATGTCAAATTCAAAGGCTAACACGGGCCAAATAAACCAGGTTTAAGTTTCTGTGGGCCGCAAAAAAACAAAAGCTTCAATTTTCATAGAAACATAGGTTTATTTCAATAGAGACATGTTGAATACAAAGGGCTGAAATAAATAAGTCATCGGTAATATAATAGAACATTTTAATAAAAATTAATACTTTTCTTGAACATTAACTTACCAGACAATGAATAACTGCACAAATTAATAAGCATAATGCAAATAAACCTATTTTTCTTGTTCTCCAAAAGTGAAATATTTCCCGTTGTGCACACCAAACAAGTCAGTCCAAGACTAATGACATGGCAATCGGCTGCTAAAAAATTCGCTGCTGCCCTAACCGGTTTGGCTCAGTGGATAGAGTGTCGGCCTGCGGACTGAAAGGTCTCAGGTTCGATTCCGGTCAAGGGCATGTATGTACCTTGGTTGCGGGCACATCCCCAGTAGGTGTGCAGGAGGCAGCTGATTGATGTTTCTCTCTCATCGATGTTTCTAACTCTCTATCCCTCTCCCTTCCTCTCTGTAAAAAATCAATAGAATTAAAAAAAAAAATTCGCTGCTAGTATTAGTGGAGAGAAATGGCGCATAAGGGAAATGAATTCAACACGATTATAGTAATCAGTCATTATCGAAAGTTGTAGCTCATTATTAATTATGTATAACAGGATATTGTAAAAATTAACTTACAAAATTTTTATTAAAGCGTTTCTTACAGACCGTTATATTGGCTGGGCCGCAAAAATATTCATTGTGGGCAGCATGTAGCCCGCGGGCCGCGAGTTTGACATGCTTGTACTAGACCTTGTGCCCTTGACAGGGGTATGATCATATAAGCAAAAACTCAGTCGCTGCTGTTTTGAACCTTATAATCTAGCAGAAAAGACAGAGAGACACACATTATCACACAAATAAATATATTATGACCATGATCACATTATGCAGGAACAATACTGGGATTCTTAGGCCTCAAAGGGACCTGACCTGGGGCGGGGGTGGGGCGACCAGGGAAGACTTCCTGGAGGAAAAGTGCATGATGGGTAGAGTTAATAAGGTGAAGAGGAACAGCAAACATTCAGACAGAAAGCACACCAGGAGCAAAGCAGTGCGGTCAAAGGAAGGGAAGGAGGCTGAAGCACTCTTCACCGGGGTCTCTGCTCGGCCGACTCCTAAGCATCTTTCACACACACACACCACACACACGCACACCACACACACACACACCCCCACACACACACACACACGCACACGCACACACACCCCCCCCCCACACACACACACACGTGCGAGCATGTGCGCTCCCTGGGTTGCGCCACATCCCTCCCGGGAAGAAGATGGGGTCCTCAGGAGCAGCTGTAGCTTTGGCTCCTGAGTGCCTTTCTGTCTCCGGGCTCTGCCGGGATCTAGGAAATGATCAGGGTGAGCCACATGCAATTGCCTTTTGCAGGTCAAAATGAAAATGTTGTATTTTTTGAGAAAAACAACAGCTTCATTCAACCAAAATATGCACTAATAGTATGAGCTGCTTTCTCCAAGTGATAAACTTCCCCCAATATCAAATGATAGATACTACATTTATAAAATCCAGTCTTGTTAAAAGACATTCACTTCCTTCAATTCCTGCTTCTCAACCGGAGAATGTTCTGTGTCTTAGTTACAAATGACAAAGGAGGTGGGAATCTGTTTTAAAAGGCCAGGTGAGTCTGATGGACGCGCTAAATTCCTTTGCCTGATTCAGTTACCTCCCCACGGCGGTCTGTGACGTCCGTGGTCAACTGTTGTCCTGGGCAGGACAGGTCCACGTCTGCGGACCAGCGCAGAGTGCTGTAGAGTGACGGGGTCCGTGAGTTCCACTGCTGGGCAATGAGAGCTAGCTTAACACAGGGAAAGCAGTTCGGGTGAACACGCAGTGTTGAAACACCCTGTGTGCACACCACCCACAGTTACCAGATCCTCTTTTGGTTAAACAATGGTTTTAACTCGTTGGGGAACTTCATCAACATCCAGCCATTGTCCAGATCCCTTTCGATTTCATTTCTGTCACACTCAGGACGCTCTCATAAGATCTCTGCTCTTCCAGATCTTAAGGGATGAGCGTCTCTCCAACCACCTGTTCATGATCACCCATCAGCTGCTGTCACCCACTTGTCCAACTTTTTCACCTTTCCCATTGCAGCCAGGTGTCGAGAAATGGTTGTAGCAGAAACGCCTAGGTCTGCGGCGAGGCCCCGGATGGCGCTCTTGGGGTTCGCTTCCACCATGGCTCGCAGCTCGTCTTCATTTAGGACTGACCTGGGTCTCCCGCGAGGCTCATTTTTCAGACTCAGATGCCCGGAACGGAACTTCTCAAACCACCACCGGATGGTCCTTTCGTTCACAGAGCCTTCTCCGAAGACAGAGATGATGTTTCTGCTGGCCGTGGCTGCACTGTGTCCCAGTTTAAACTCATATAAGAAAAGTATTCGCAAATCTTTCAAAGACATGGTATGGCTCACTTCTTCGGAGAAAATAAATAAAAGCTCAACCATCAAAGACTGCAGAGCACGCCATCATCATGAACCCTAAACAACACAAGTGAACAGGCCTGACACCTACTTGGCCATCAGTTACGTTGCGGCTGGAAGCAGCAGCAATCTCATTCAGATGGGAAGTTTGGATCACCGTTTCTATCAGGTGGATGTTATGTTTCAGCCTTTTCGTTTTCTCACAGGAACCCAATTGCCAGTAATTTTATAAGCATCTACCATAGAAAACATTATTTTGACTAAAATATGAGTTGTGCTTTGAGATCCAGGAACTCAACGCCTTCTGTTTTTTTCAGTGCTGCCGAATTAGGGTCGCAGATCAGTCTAATGCTTGGAAAACATCCTCTCAGGACGGGCTGATGAATGCCTGTTCCTTATGCTCTGACAGTATTTTAGGTCTTCCTCTTCCCTGTGCAGATGATCTGAATGGCCGCTACTTCACGGCCTCTTTATCTTCTTTCAGCCTCTCTAACTCACTGCTCTTGGCTTCATACTTAATTTTGGTGTAGACGAGTAAAAATAATACGCTTTAGGGACGTGAAAGAACCGTTTGCCTAAGTTTGCACCCCACCCCGGCAGTCGCGTCTTTTACGTGTTTTAAATGGCACTATAGTCCATTGCCCAGTGCATTGTTTAAAACACAACCATAACACTCCTTTCCTAAACTCACCCGCAATCCTTCCAGTTATTAACTGAAATTCTACTGTAAAGAAGAACTGTTCCAGCCCAGACCGGTGGGCTCAGTTGGTTGGGCATCGTCCCATGTACCGAAAGGCTGTCAGTTCAATTCCTGGCCAGGGCACATGCCCGGGTTGCAGGCTCCATCCCCAGTGGAGAATGTACAGGAAGCAATCAATCGATGTTTCTCTCTCTCTCTTTCCGTCTCCCTTCCTCTTTCTCTAAAAATCAATAAAGAATATTAAAAAAAAAAGAAAAAAAGAATTGTTTCATATGTAATAGTGTCAACAATTTAAAAAGGGGGGAGGGGAGCGGGAGAGAGAAACATTGATTGGCTGCCCTGACTGGGAATAGAACCGGCGACCACAAAGTATACGGGACGATGCTCAATTGAGCTACACCAGCCAGGGATCAATAGACTTTTAATATTATAACTTCAGCAGCAGAAAAAAAAATTAACTAACAAAAATTAATTTTTAATCTATATAACAAAAACCATAAAAGCTGAAAAGATGGTAAACTTGCAATTACCTGTAAAAGGTGATGACTTATCTGACTGTTTTACTTTTAGGAGATTCCTATTAATAAATACATAACCACAGGGACAAGATTTACATGCAACAGGAACCTGGAGGGGAAAAAGAGAAAATATATATTACATTTTACTATTTATTAGACTTCTCAAGTGCTTCTGTGGTCTCTGCAACTAAACAGTAAGTAACTTGAAGGAAGAAATCACATTTATATTTAAATTCTATCTCCTCATATGAATTGAGATAAGAATCACATCTAGCCCTAGCCAGTTTTGCTCAGTGGATAGCGCATTGGCCTGTGGACTGAAGGGTCCCAGGTTCAATTCCGGTCAAGGGCACATACTTGGGTTTCAGGCTCCAGCCCTGGCAGGGGCCTGTGCAGGAGGCAACCACTTGATGTGTCTCTCTCACATGGATGTTTCTCTCTCTGTCTGTCTCTCCTCTCCTTTCCACTCTCTCTAAAAATCAATGGAAAAATATCCTCGAGTGAGGATTAACAACAAAAAATCACATCTATTCTCCTCGTCCTCTACAGTTCCATGAATATAGCAAATGTTTAATAATGCTGAATGTGAAGGGCAAAAATAATTTCCTAAACTGTCAGTGTCAGAATAGTTACAAAATGGATTAGTCTAGAAGAAAGGAACTGGTTTAGGAAATCATTACATGATCCCAGGATGAGAGGCTATTGGCCTGCTCTACTATGCTGGCAGGGGGGGAATGTACTTTTTTTTAAAGTATACATTTAACAAACATTTCAAAGGAAGAAAAGAATAAGACTTGGATACAAAATGATTACTGGTGATAAAACAGAACTGAAAATTAGTCTAAAAGTTGGAACAGGAGGGGGAAGAGGGCCAGACACTAACAAGTTGAAAGAAAAAACATAAAGAGAAACACCACTGTGGGATGACAGAAACACACACACACACACACACACACACACACACACTCACACACACACACACACACTATTAATAAACATATAACCACGGATATCCTACATAATAAAAGGCTAATATGCAAATCGACCAAACAGTGGAACCATGGGTCGCTATGACGTGCACTTACCACCAGGGGGCAGACGCTCAACGCAGGAGCTGCCTCCTGGTGGTCAGTGCGCTCAGCCAGAAGCCAGGCTCACGGCTTGGGAACACAGTGGTGGCAGCGCTAAGGATGTCCCACTGCGAGAGGGCACAGGCTGGGCTGAGGACCCCCCCCCCCCCCCCTGCATGAATTTTATGCACGGGGCCTCTAGTATATGCATATCTGCCCCTGGTTCCTGGCAGCTCCTACAAGCCTTGCAATCTCATAGGAGTTCTATGAGATTCTTCTGTCCAATGTGTGGTCTTTGATCCCAATTCCTGACGCGAAGTCCCTAAGTCCCTTGGCATTTCCTGGGTGACACAAGGTCTCTCACCTTTCACGATAAAACACTGAACAATGAGAAACAGAAGGGAACTTCCTCCACATGACAAAATGAACTTATGAAAAGCCCACAACTAACATCATACTCAATAGGAAAGATTGAAACCTTTCTTCCCTATACCAGGAACAAGACACCCATATCTGCTTCTGCTGCTTCTATTCAACATTGTAATGGAAAGCCAGAGAAAGTAGGCAAGAAAAAGAAGTTAAAGGCATACACATCGAAAAAGTGAAGTAAATCTATTTCCATTCACAGGTCACATGACCTTATATATAAGAAATCCTAAATAAACACATACACAATATTAGGGCTAATGAAGGAATGCAGCAATGTTGCAGGATACAAGACACACAAAAATCAGTGTTATTTCTATACACTAGCAATAAACAATACAAAAAATGAAATTAAGCCCTAACCAGTTTGGCTCAGTGGATAGAGCGTCGGCCTGCAGACTGAAAGGTCCCAGGTTTGACTCCAGTCAAGGGCATGTACCTAGGTTGCGGGCACATCGCCAGTAGGAGTGTGCAGGAGACAGCTGATCAATGTTTCTAACTCTCTATCCCTCTCCGTCTCCCTTCCTCTCTGTAAAAAATCAATAAAATATATATATTTTTAAAAAAACCAAAAAATGGAATAAGAAAATAATTCTATGTATACAACTATCAAAAAAATAATTAGGAATAAATTTAACCAAAAAGATGCATAGCTTGTACACTGAAACCTATAAATCATTTCTGAAAAATTAGAGACCTAAATTAATGGAAAGACAACAATGTTCATGAATTGGAGGACTCAATAGTGTTAATACTTCCCAAATCGATCTACACAGATCCAATGCAATACTTATCAACAGACCAATGGCCTTTCCCCCGCCCCACCCTGGACATGGAAAAGCGAATTCAAATATTCCCATGGATTTGAAAAGCCAAAACAGTCTTAAAACAGAAAAAACAAAGTTGGAAGACTCACATTTCCTGATTTCACAACTTACTACAAAGGTACAGCAATCCAAGCGCTGAGCACTTGGAGGGAGCATGAAAGTCACCACTGAAAAGTCAACAACCCTTCTCCGCTCTGTGAGAGAAGTGGGGTCCCCGGGCAAACCAGGGCCCCTCCAACTGGACAGACGGGTGAAGACAGAGACTCTCAACTTACCAAAGCGAAATTCACAGAGTCAGGCAGGAAAAACGCAACTGTAAGGAGGGACACACTGCTGCAGGCTCCGTGTGGACCAGTCTGAGAGTTCAAACTCCAGCGAGACCCAGTCCCAGGACGTTCCCCACACTTTTGTGAGTTTTCCCTCCAGGAGTTCAACTGGGTTCCCACAGCGAGTCTCAGGGGGACCCTCCCGCTTCTGCAGGGAGGGGAAGCAACCGCTTGGACACATACCAGAGCAGCTCTCGAGGGCAGCAGAAAGGGCACAGAACCCGCCAGGCCAGTGTGGCGCAGCTGACTGAGCTCCCACCCAGGCACCCAGAGGTCAACCCTTCCATCTGGTCAGGGCACATGCCCAGGTTTGGGGCTTGAGCCCCAGCAGAGGGCGTGCAAGAGGCAGCCAAGCCCTGGCTGGTTTGGCTCAATGGATAGAGCGTCGGCCTGTGGACTGAAGGGTCCCAGGTTCGGTTCCGGCCAAGGGCACAGGCCTGGGTTGCGGGCTGGATCCCCAGTGGGGGGCGTGCAGGAGGCAGCCAATCAATGACTCTCTCTCATCATTGATGTTTCTCTCTCTCTCTCTTCCTCTCCCTTCCAATCTGAAATCAATAAAAATCTTTTTAAAAAGCATGTTAAAAACAAAAAGATTAACAGAACTCCTCCAAAGGACCGAAGAAGGAGCTGGTTACCCCGCTCCTAGCGCTCCGGCCCCGCCGGCCTGCAGGGTGGAAAGGCACCTGTGTTCCTAGGAGACATGGTGGTGGCAGGACCCCGGCCGGCATCCCCGCTGGTGACCAGCCTGGGTCCGCTTCCCCAACCACAGCATAGTCACGCCGTTCCCTGCACACCCGGACGCCGGCCTGCGGTGAGCTAGACACAGGACCTCCCGGCCACCGACGCTCTCGCCACCGCGAGCCCCGTTGTGTCTCCACCGGCGCCGTGGCAGGAGGCCCTGGAGCGCTGAGCATCCCGGAACCCAAGGGCGCGGCGGGAACAGTCGGGTCCCGGGTCCGATGGGAACAAAGCCACCCTCCAGGCGGCCACGCGCGTTCCCGTCGGGACACAGGGGCTGAAGTGCACAGACCCGCCCGCCGCTGTCACCGGAACCGCCGGGCGACCGGGGACCAGCCCACGCCCCTTCTGCGCCGCCGGCCGCAGGACAGACCCTCGCCCGCCGGCCCGCCGCCCACCTGGAGGTCGCACTCTGGGCACGATTTGGTGGCCATCTTCACTTTCTTGGCTCGACTCGCAGACATGGTCCTCTCCGGCGGCGGCGGCGGCGGCGACTCGGGCTCCTCCCTTCGCACCTCGGCGGCCAGACCGCCGCCCACCGGGTCCCGCTGTCCAGACTGAGGCACTGCCGGATGCGCGCGCGCATGCGCGAGGTTGGGCGGAGCCTGCGTGCTGGGGGCGGGGCCCGACGTGCGAGGGGGCGGGGCGGGTGCAGCGTGCGCTGGCTTGTGGACCGCGCTCCCACCAACCCACGCGAAGGGCGGACCCTCCAGCGAGACAATGACCACGTCTTCTCTCGGGTCTGCAACGACGTGGGGGCGTGGCTAGGGCGGAACCTGGCAGTGACGGGCGTCGGGCTCCACCAATGAGTGCACAGGATGCAGATAGGTGCTGGGCACGCCTCCCCCGGGAGGGAAAACGGAGAGGAGCGGGTGGGAGGTCCTGCACGGGTCCTGGCGTTTAGCTGACTTCAGACTTCAGCAAGTCTACTCGTGGGGGAGTTGGAGGACACACCTGATTAACGCCCTGGACCCAGAGTCGGGGTTGAAAATCCATTCCTTCATTTTTTTAAATATATTTTATTGATTTTCTACAGAGAGGAAGGGGGAGGGACAGAGAGCTAGAAACATCGATGAGAGAGAAACATCGATCAGCTGCCTCCTGCACACTCCCTACTGGGGATGTGCCCGCAACCAAGGCACATGCCCCTGACCGGAATCGAACCCGGGACCCCACAGTCCGCAGGCCGAGGCTCTATCCACTGAGCCAAACCGGTTATGGCCATTCCTTCTTTTAATAAATAATTGCTTAAGGCCCACCGTCGGGCCAGTTTGAGTGAGATGCCCCCCAAGGAGCGCAGTCTACCCATTTAGACCAGGGCTGCTTCCTCTCCGCGATGCAAGACCTGCTTCTAATCCATTAGGCATAGACCTCACTAAATGAGGGTAAAGATCAATTCCTCATAAATGACGTGATAAAACATACAAATGCAAGTTCATTTTTTAAAATATGGAATTCGACATAAAATCACATTTCAACAAACAGGAACAAACATAAGCGAGAACATAATTTAAGGAACTGTACACTTTGCTCAGAGAAAATTTGCCCATCAGCGTTCATGACAGACAATGGCTGTTACACTGGTAACTGGTTGTCCTATTGTAACTAAAACACGGGTATGAGTGATATTTCTATTCTGCACAATAAGTGCCTGTAAGCACAGTTTGAATAAATACAATGTGTATAAATATGTAAAGCTTTCAATGTTACAAGTGAGATTGTTCCTGCATTGGTCATTTATCTGACCTAGGTTGGAATGATAAAAGCATTACTTGCAGAGAAAAACTTATGTCTAAACTATTTCTAAGTTCTCCTTGTCAATGTAAGCTATGGAGAAAAATTTAATAAGAATTTATTGGAGTCCTCGCTGGTATGGCTCAGTGGATAGAGCATTGGCCTGTGGACCAAAGGGTCCCGGGTTCAATTCCAATCAAGGACAGGCACTGCCCTGGCCCGGGCCCTGGTCGGGGGTGTGTGCAGGAGGCAACCAATCGATGTGTTTCTCTCACATGGATGTTTCTCTGTCTTTCCCTCTCTCTCTCTCTAAAAAAAAAAGAGTTTATTGGAGCCAAGTTTTTGAGGACACACCCAGAAGTAAGATCTCAGGAGACTGAGAAAACGCTCCAGAGAATGACAGTTCTGCATTGTGAATCAGAAGGGAAAACCTAAAGAAGCCCCATGGCGTCCATTGGCGGAAGGTTAAGGAGGCGGGAGAAAACCAAGTGGGGAAATCTTCAGGATTGGGTCACAGGTGGAGAAACGCGTATTTCTTCCCCATGGGTGGTACAGGGTAATGAATAGTTAACATTACAGTCCACAGAGGCGGCACGATGAGGGGAACAAGGTAACAGTGAGGGGTTCTGTGGTCTCGTGCTCTGGTGGTCCTGTGCCCGGGTGCCCGTGGCTGTGCCTTCGAGGAGTCTGGAAAAGAAAAGTACTTGGACATTTCAAACGTGTGTTTTCTTAGATGCAGGAGAACAATGGACAGGGAGCCCTGGCCAAGTAGCTCAGCAGATTAGAGCTTTGTCCTGATAGGCCAGGGGTGGGGGTGCAATCCCTGGTCAGGGCCCCTAGGGCAATCCACCAATGAATGCATAAGTAAGTGGAACAAATCACATTTCTCTCTCTCCTTCCCTCTCTTTATCTCTAAAATCAACAAATTAAACACACACACACACACACACACACTGGGCAGTGATTTTTTTTTCTTTTTTTTTCTTTTTAGAGAGGAAGCAAGAGGGAGAGAGATAGCCGAAACCGGTTTGGCTCAGTGGATAGAGCATCGGCCTGCGAACTCAAGGGTCCCAGGTTCGATTCCGGTCAAGGGCATGTACCTGGGTTGCGGGCACATCCCCGGTGGGAGATGTGCAGGAGACAGCAGATCGATGTTTCTCTCTCATCGATGTTTCTGACTCTCTATCTCTCTCCCTTCCTCTCTGTACAATAAAATATATATTTTAAAAAAAAGAGGGAGAGAGATAGAAACATCCATGATGAGAGAGAATCATTGATCGGCTGCCTCCTGCAAGTCCCCTACTGGGGATCAAGCCCACAACCTGGGCACGTGCCCTTGACTGGAATCGAACCTGGGACCCTTCAGTTCACAGACGGACGCTCTATCCACTGAGCCAAACCGGCCAGGGCTGGGCAATGTTTTCTTAAGGTAAAGACTGACCCTTGTAAGGGAGCTATAGGCCTGAGCTATAGGCCTGGGTCAGGACTACCCACATCACCTGCCCATTTAGGAGTTTGGGGTCACACCAGCCTGTGTGGTTAGTCACTGAGCTTGGTGGACCTGCCACGGGGGATCGTTTTGGGTGATAACGATGTTCTTTACGATTGTAGTGAATCAACAAGTCCACTCCACACTCGAGGAGGAGGGCACGGAGGCCCACCTCCTGCAGGGAGGTGTCTGGAAGAATCTGTGGGCATCTTTCAAAACCCCCCCCTCCCCTGGCTGATGGCGGGAGGCCTCCGTCGGCTCCTCCCCACGGGGCCTCTCCATAGGACGGCTCGGGTGGCCTGATGACATGGCAGCCGGCCTTCCACAGAGCAGTGATCCGGGAGGAAACATAAAGAATCCACAGTGTCTCTGATGGCCTGACTTATTCTCTGTATACCCATCTCTGCAGGTTCCTATTGGTCACCCAGGTCAGCTTCATTCCGCGTGGAAGGGACTCAATCAGGGCCCGTACCCCGGGAAGCAGGGGCCCCGGGGTCATCCTGACCGCTGGCCGCCACAGGTACCCTCAGGAAGCAGTGGCTAATTCTGTCAGGGCCTGCTGGGGAGGGCTCCCCCAGGAGAGTGACAGGGAGAGGGGCTGTGGGGGTCCCACAGACGCTGAGAGAATTGAGCAGGATCAGCGAGGTCAGAAGACAAAAGGAAAGAAAGACCAGGACGGTGTGGAGGAGCCCGCTCTCCGCCCGCCTCGGAGGCTGCTTCTGCCTTCGCACAGGGTCTTTCCCGCAGCGGTGGGTGCCAGGCTCACAATGAGCAATCGGGCCAGGCAGGCGTCCCTAATAGCGGGTGTTATGTACTCGGGGAGCGGAGTGGCTGTTCAACGCCGCTGTTTCGTCTCCCTGTCATTAGGGCGTGGGCTTCCTCAGGGGCTGAGCACTGAGGTGTAGCAGCCCCGCCTCCCCTCCGTCATTGTAACATTCAGAACATCAAGTCTCCACCGAGAGCCCTTTAAACCTGTACATTTTTAAAAATATATTTTATTGATTTTTTACAGAGAGGAAGGGAGAGGGATAGAGAGTTAGAAACATCGATGAGAGGGAAACATCGATCAGCTGCCTCCTGCACACTCCCCACTGGGGATGTGCCCGCAACCAAGGTACATGCCCTTGACCGAAATGGAACCCAGGACCCTTCAGTCCGCAGGCCGACGCTCTATCCACTGAGCCACACCGGTCAGGGCGAAACGTGTACATTTGTGGTGGGAGGAGAGGGGAAGAGCAGCAGGAAGCCAGCCAATCTGGGTTCATTCCCGGTCAGGGCACATGCCCAGATGGCGGGCTTGATGCCCAGTAGGGGGCGTGCGGGAGGCAGCTGATCCATATTCTCATCATTGATGTTTTTCTCTCCCCCTCTCCCTTTCTCTCTGAAATCAATAACAATATATTTTTAAAAAATAATAATGAAGTAGGGCTGATATAGGAAGTCTGATGTGGAGGTTTTTCCTGCTGTGAAGGCAGAGGCAATGGCCGCCTCCCTCTGACAGGCACACAGAAGGCCTCCAGCTGGAAGCAGCCGTAAACAACTTGCAAAAGGAGACAGCTGGCACTAGATGGCAGCTGTGACACGCCGGTGCCCTGGCTCACCGGCCATTGCCAGTGCCAGCCTGCCTGGCCCTGAGGTTCAGGTTTCACAGTCCAGCAAAGCCAGCTCTCCTGCCAGGTGCCCACTCCCAAATCAGGGCAGCCCCCCCCCCTCCCCCGCAATTCCTCCACATGGAACCTGGGGCCCGGGGCCTCCCTGCCCTGCCAGGGCCACGAATGCTCCTGTGTGTACCTCCCTGTTCTGGTCCATCCCTGGGGTATCTGTTGCTAGGCACCCTTGCACACCCAAGGGTCTGGGTCCCTGGGGACGAGGCTGCAGAGTCTGAGGCTTAGGAGGAATATCCGTGTGTTGGGGCTGCCCCTCGCCCTTGCTAAATGACCGACTTCCACAATGGCTATTTTTTTTTTTTTTGGTAGAAAAACAAGCAAGAATGTATTGACCACAGCAAAAGTAAACTTAGGTAGTGACACAAGGAAACCCATAGGAGAAGCAACTGGAGAGCCCAGGCCGGGCTGCTCTGGCTCACTGGGAAGTCAGAGAATAGGGGGCCTTAGAGATGGATTCGGGGGTTGAGTCTGGGACAAGCTGCTGCTGCCCATTGCTCCCCTCGTTGCAAGTCTCATGGGGTCCCTTAGAGGATGGGGATACGTGCCTCGGGGGGAAGAGAATGGCACAGGCGTACTCTCTGGAAAGAGAAGGCCCACAATGGCTTTAACTGGTGTCCTCGCTGCCTTTGGATTTAGCAAGTGAGTGACATGAGTTAAAACCATTGTCTTAATAAAGGCACTTTTAGTTGTAACTAACCAAAGCCCTGTGACAATGAGCTTAAGCCAAATAGAAAGATGGGAGAATTGTTCAGTCAATAGCTTTAAGGGCCATAGGTAGTATGTAAATTTAGACACAATTATACCTCTGTGGGCTTCAGGCATGGCTGGATCCAGGTGCTGGAGGAAAATCATGAGGCATCTATCTGTCTCCATCCATCTCTTCCCTTCTCTCTTGAGCACAAACTCCCAAGTGCTGAACGAGATCCACGTCTCTCTTCATAGTCTTGGGAGTCTTTCTTCGAGACTCCCAGACTTGACTTGGGTCCAAATTCATGCCTAGACTGAGGAGACCTGGGAGATGGCTATCCAATTTGGCTAGATGCAGGCAGAGGTCAGGATGAGAACGAGGGAGGCTTGGCTCCCCAAGAAAAACCACCCGGGTACTGTCACCTGAAGAAGGGACCCAGGATGAGCCAAGTCAGTAGATGCCCACTCCCCCCCCTCCCCCCCCCCACACACACACTCACCTGTGTCCTGCCTGAGCACACCTAGCGTGACTGCCGGGCGGCCCGGCCTGCGGGGGAGAGGCTGTTCCATGACTCAGCCGCCCTCTGGCCCACGAGCTGGCCCCATGGGGCAGAGGTTGCTTTCTGGAAGCCCTGCTCTCAGGAGGCCTGATCGTGCCTGACATTCACTCAGACATGAATCAGCACCCCTCCCGTGCCTCCTGGACCAGCGGGGTGCTGCTTCCTGGAACCGGTCGCTGTCCTGACCGGGTCAGGCACGTGAAGGAATTGCCTACACCTGGTGGCACTCAAGTACCCGTCCCGTGACGATTCCCCCACCGTTTACCCCATAGACTTCTTTGGCCCCTGCCAAGCGGCCTGGGGATCCATTTCATCTTGCTCTTGCCCAAGACATGCCTGGGAGGCGAGCTTCCCTTAATACACCCTGTTAGTCACCGGCTGGCGTGGCCAGGCTGGGTCTGCGTCTTTCCCGGCGCCCTGCTAGCGGGGGTGCGATGTCAGTCCCGGGCTTCCCCCCTGGGGCTGCGTGTCCCCACGCTACCAGGTCACAGTGCCGCTCGCCCAGCCGCTGGGCTCCACCACCGCCTCCTAACATCCTCTTCTTCAAAGCCTGCGTCAGTTCAAGATTGCACAGCAAGCCTGGAGGTGTGGCTCAGTGGTTAAGCTTTGACCTAGGAACCAGGAGGTCACAGGTCTATTCCCGGTCAGGGCACATGTCCGGGTTTCGGGCCGCATCCCCAGTGTGGGGCGAGCAGGAAGCAGCCGATCCATGATTCTCCCTCATCATTGATGTTTCTCTCTTCTCCCTTCCTCTCTGAAATCAATAAAGATATATATATATATTTTAAAAATAAAAAAAAAGATTGCATAGTAACATGTGTGATTATTAAACTAGTGCGTATCTTTCTCCCGGTGTCCCACAAGAAGTTTTAAAACATGCGATACCTGACTATTTAGCCAGGGGCACTGACCTCTTTCCCCCTTGGATTGTCAAATTAAAAAATGACAACAAAAAATAAATAAAATGAAATTAAAAATGACAACAGCCAACACAATCATAGCCGTCCGGAGTGAATGAATCAAAATCATGCCTATTGTTGTTGCCAGGTCGGCAAAAATGTAATATATTTTTGGAGTGCCGCAGAATTTTAGAAACTCATTTCTGTGCCACGAGATGAAAAAGGTTGAAAATCAGCTGCTCTGGCAGATAATCTTCCAAGAGACAAGATCTGGGT
>NW_005871734.1:277938-292594 GCF_000147115.1 Myotis lucifugus | reverse complement strand
GTAGATATGGCCCTGGCCTGGCTCCGCCCTGGTGGGGGGGGACAGGTTCCCGCCCTGGGGGGGACAGGCTGGGCGGCAACAGTCGCTGCCAATGGCAATGCTTTCTCCAAGCACAGCTCCCGGGAAGCCCAGGGAGAAACAGCTGAGTCACAGGGATCCAGGAAAGCTTCCCTGAGGACATGATGTTGGCCAAAGTTCAACATTGAGAAGACAGAAGCCAGGTGAAGGAGAGGAGGAGGAGGAGGAGGAGGAGAGGGAGGAGGAGGAGGCCCTCACAAACAAGGTGAAAAGCAAGGGAATGCAGCACAGCGGGGTGGGGGCCTGATGGCCGAGTCCCTCGGCGTTAACCCCCAGAACAGGGGTCACCATGCAGGAATGGGGGCTTTTGGTTAAGCCAATGCCTTTCTTTAAAAGAAGGAGCCTGGCTGGTGTGGCTCAGTGGATAGAGCGTCGCCTGCGGACTGAAGGGTCCCAGGTTTGATTCTGGTCAAGGACATGTAGCTTGGTTGCGGGCACATCCCCAGTGGGGAGTGTGCAGGAGGCAGCTGATCAATGTTTCTCTCTCATCGATGTTTCTAACTTCTATCCCTCTCCCTTCCTCTCTGTTAGAAATCAATAAAATATATATTTTAAAAAAAATAAAGAAAGAGCCTGGCTGGTGTTGTTCAGTGGTTGGGCGTGGACCTATGAACCAGGAGGTCAGGGTTTGATTCCCGGTCAGGGCACAGAGTGGGGAGTGCAGGAGGCAGCTGATACATGATTCTCTCTCATCACTGATGTCTCTCTCTCTCTCCCTCTCCCTTCCTCTCGGAAATTAATAAAAATATATTTTAAAAAGAAGAAAAGAAAGAAAGGAAGGAAGGAAGGAAGGAAGGGGGGTGGTGTCAAAGGGAGAATGTATGTTTTGGACAAAGCACTAGTTTAAAAGGCTGGGGACCAGCTGTCAGACTCCATCAGCACCTGGCAGGGCGGCTGCCACACTGTAGCCCTCAGTAAATGTGCGAATGCCTGGGGGAACGTCATTGCAATCAATGGGTTTTTCTTTTTTCTTTTATTTGAGGGAGAGAAGCATCGATGTGTTGTTCCACTTATGCATTCATTGGTTGACTCTTGTCTGTGCCCTGACCGGGGATGGAACCCACAACCTTGTGTACTGGGACATGTGCCTACCAACTGACTACCCAACTGAGCTACAGGCCGGGGCTCGACAGGTTTTTGTTAAAACAGAGAATGAAGCCAGCCAGGGGTAGGCCTCACTGGGAGCCCACGCAGACTCCCAAAGCCACACAAAAGAACTAAAGGGAGAAGGAAATTACATTAAAACGGGCAGGTTTATGTAACCCTGTCTGTGCAGAATAACATGTGCCCGGCCCCACAGGCCATTGGCTGCAGGCGCTGCCACTCAGAGAGCGGGCGAGGGCCCTTGGATGCCAGGCCGAGACGGGGCCGCGGGAATTCAACACTCAGCTCCTGTTCTTCAGGCTCCGGTGAGTCACCCTGTTTGCGACCTGAGATTTATGAAGACAGCGCTATGCATTATGAAGAAAGTTCAACCCGGGTCCCTCCCCAGCCCCTCCCCAGCCCCTGGCTGTGCAGAGCCGCTGTAAATGACTCATCAAGAAATCAGGGTGCGTCACAGGCTGGCGGTGAAGTCCTGGATCAGAGGCTAAAGTTCTAGGACAGAGTCTGTGAATCAGATCTCACTATGGATGGTGGTCCTCCGTGCCACTCAGCAGGCAGGGCCTCACCCCAGAGATCCTCAATGGGAGCCACACCCTCGGCACCAAGATACCCAGGCCTGGGAGCGCCTCTCACTCCACGTGACCAGGGGTGAGCTGATTCACAGCCGCAGGCAAAGGAGCCCTTTATTTGGCCCGGCCGGCGTGGCTCAGCGGGTGAGCATCACCGATGAACCAGGAGGTCACGGTTCATTCCCCGTCAGGGCACAGGCCCGGGTTGCGGGCTCCATCCCCAGTGTGGGGCGTGCAGGAGGCAGCCGGTCCATGATTCTCTCTCATCATGGATGTTTCTATCTCTCCCTCTCCCTCTCCCTTCCTCTCTGAAATGAATACAATAATTAGTATTTTTTAAAAGCAGCCCTTTGTTCAATACGCTGACTGTGGGCGCCCGTGCCCTAGCCTCTGCTCAGGACCTACCCCTTTCAAGAATGACAGAGACGTACCTAGGCCTTGCCCACACCAGGCACCGTGTTTTGTGCACATTGAATCAACTTGCTGTCACAACAACTTTATGGGGGTGCTACCATCCCCCACTTTTCAGATGAGGAAGCGAGGCCCGCAGGAGGCTAGGAAGAGGCCTTGACAAGTGGAATGGGGAAACAAGGCCCAGGGCTGACAAACTGCAGAGCACTTTACAGCAGACACAGGAGGTCAGCTTCCTGGAGGTTAACAGCCTATTCCAGGACTCGCGCCCGAAACCCAGGCACGTGGATTGTCTGGTCCAGGGACTGACCCAGCAGCCTCTCGGGACAACGCTCAACCCACTGAACCACACTGGCCAGGGCCCACGCTGGCTAATGTGCAAGAGACTTGAAGCGCTCCCTCAGCAGGGAAGGGGGTCACGAGCCGGACGGTGGCGGGAGACGGGGCGAAGCCAGCCAGGCGTCGGAAAATGGCCGGGAGAGCGGCTGGCCAGGGAGGACTTTAGCCTTTTCTATGTTCATCTCAGAAAGGAGCACATTTGTAAATTATTCACATAACTAACAATGAACTTTAAAATAGTGAGGGTTCAATGGCAAGTCGTGCAACTGCATAACCTTAGCTGGGGGTGAGCGTTCCTGTTTAGGGAGCCGGGGAGCCCTCAAAGGACAGGCGTGTTGGCGTGTTTCTGCCTCTCGGTATGGAATTCACAAAGGGGGTCGCTTGCTTCCTGGGACCCACCTTCTCCCAGGCTCAGGTGCGGGGCCTGGGCCTGGCTGGGCCCTGGGAACAAATGTGACACTGCGCTTCCTGAGCTCTCCTGGCTCTTTCCTCCCTGACAGTCTGGCCAGACACCCAAGGTGATGTTTTTATTGGCTTTGACCAGCGGTTCTCAACCTTCTGGCCCTTTAAATACAGTTCCTCATGTTGTGACCCAACCATAACATTATTTTCGTTGCTACTTCATCACTGTCATGTTGCTACTGTGATGAATCGTCATGTAAATATCTGATATGCAGGATGGTCTTAGGTGACCCCTGTGAAAGGGTCGTTCGACCGCCAAAGGGGTCGCGACTCACAGGTTGAGAACCGCTGGTTTTAGACAGAGAGGAAGTGGGGGGAGAGAGAAACATGGATGTGAGAGAGAAGCATCCATTGGTTGCCTCCCGTATGCACCCTGACGGGGATTGAACCCACAAACTGGGTGTGAGCCCACACCAGGAATCGAACCCATCACCGTTTGGTGTATGGGAGACAAAGCTCCAACCACTGAGCAACCCGGCCAGGGCAAGACCAAAATTCTTGCCTTCAGGACCCCAACCTGCCTGTCTCAACACCGCTCACCTCTGACCTGCCCCTCCCTCTCTGTCTGCCCCGCAGGCACCCTACCGCCTTCCCTGAGCTCCTCAGACCCCAGGCCTTCGGTGCTCCCTGGCCTGGGGTGCTGTCCGCCTCACCGCTGAGCGAGATGGAGCGTGGGGTGCAAGCTGGACCCTAGGGAACCAGTCCCGTGGGAGGAGGTGGGAGGAAGCAGGATGGGGCAGGGGCAGAATGTGAGGCGGGCCAGCCCGAGCCGGGCCAGCCTTCTGGGAAGCCTTGGGGCAAAGGCTGCGCTAACAGGTCCGGAGTCTTTTCTTTTTAAAGCGGGGGCTTTATTTTATTTACTTATTTTCTAATCCTCGCCCGAGGATATTTTTCCATTGATTTTTAGAGAGAGTGGAGGGGAGGGGAAGAGACAGAGAGAGAGAAACACATCAAATGGTAGCAGTAGAGCTATGTGCCCTTGATGGGAATCGAACCTGAGACTCTTGAGTCCACAGGCTGATGCTCTAGCCAGTGAGCAAACTGACTAGGCCAAGTCCCAAGTCTCGCTCAGCACTGAGCAGACTTCTCCACCTCGGGCATGATGGCGACCTCAGGAAGGGTGGCCCCGTGCAGGGGAGGTGGCCCCGTGCAGGGGAGGTGGCCCCGTGCAGGGGAGGTGGCACTGGCCGGCAGAGGCCGAATGCCGACTGCACCACCCTGGATGGAGGCAAGCTCTCCCCTGACTGGGGAGGGCACAGGCCCTGATGTGCTGCTGCCCACACCCCCTGCCAGGCCTCAGGGCAGCCTCACCGCTGACACTTCCTAAGGGAAACCTTTGCTCAGACTCTGGGCTCTGAGCTGCCATAAAACTCGCTTCCTCTCCTCCCAGCAGTTATCACAGGAATGACCGGTCATGGGTGCGATTATCTAATTGATACCTGTTGGCCCTAAGAAACTCTACCCTCTGTGCAGGGAGGGGCCGTCTTCCTGACTCACCGCAGCCCCTAAACAGCCCAGTGACAGTGTGTTCCGGAGCGCAGAGCGCAGTCCTTGCGGACACGGGACTCTCCGAGCTGCAGGAGCCTCGGGAGCTGGCTGTGTGTTTGAGGCTCATTCCATTCCCAGGGAGGAAACTCAGGATCCTTCCGATCAGGTGTCATCTTTCCTACTGAGGAGCCTCACCCGGCCGGCGTGGCGCAGTGGTTGAGCGTTGGCCTCAGAACCAGGAGGTCACAGTTTGATTCAAGTCAGGGCACATGCCCGGGTTGCAGGCTCAATCCCCGGGGTGAGGCGTGCAGGAGGCAGCCGATCCATGATTCTATCATTTTTTTTAAATATATTTATGATTTTTACAGAGAGGAAGGGAGAGGGATAGAGAGTTAGAAACATCGATGAGAGAGAAACATCGATCAGCTGCCTCATGCACACTCCCCGCTGGGGATGTGCCCGCAACCAATGTACATGCCCTTGACCGGAATCGAACCCGGGACCCTTGAGTCTGCAGGCCGATGCTCTATCCACTGAGCCAAACCGGTTAGGGCCATGATTCTATCATTGATGTTTGTCTCTCACTCTCTACCTCCATTCCTCTCTAACATCAATAAAGATATATTTAAAAATATATGTATATATTTAGGAGCCTCCTCCTGCCCCACCCCTACCTGCTCTGGAGGGCAAAAACAGGACAAAGATCACACTATTGCCCCATCCATCCCCACAGCTACCACCCCCAAGCCTTTAAGGGCTCAGTGCATGGCAACCGGTAACCCAAATGTCCACCCCAGGGAGCCTGGTCCCTGTGTGTAGGGGCTGCAGCCCTGGGCCAGGAATCACGGTCCCTGCTCTACACTTAACGGTGCCACCCCAACAAGTCGCTCACCCTCTTAGAGCCTCGCCTGTAAGATGGGGACCGTGCCTGCCTTTTCTTCCTCACTGAGGTCTGCCAGGTTCACATGCAGGGAGAGGCCAGACCGTGCTTTGCCGATTGGCAGGTGTGGCTCACAAGAAGGCAAGGGAGCGCTCTTCTCCTGCGCCCATGACCGGTGGGCGAAGGACATTTTGGGGACACCAACTTGTGTCCTACAGTGATGACGTGGGAGCCGCTGTCACGGGCTGTGTGCTGCACGTTGGTGAACACAGTTGTGCAAATGAATGTGTACTCCCCCACCTGAGCCCGCCTGCCTCCCGGCTCCCTTGTCCCTTCTGCTGGGGGTAGGGCAGCAGGAAGTGCACTCACCCTCGGGCGAGCAGTGAGGGCCTGCGCTTTGGTCATTTGCAGGCCAAGGTTACGTGTGTTTTGGAGGTGGAGGTGGCGGGGAGTGTCTGGATGTGCGTCTCCCTACGTGGGCAGAGCGGGTGAGAACATGACATGGATGGCTGTGGAGTTCTTAGAAAAGCTAAGCTCCCCCAGTCACCTGGAGGCTGGCCTTTGAGAGGAGGCTGGGCAGGAGCTGGTGTAGGCACAGAATTTCCCGAGGGGAAAGGGCCTGAAGGTCACTTGTGCAATCTACTTGCGGGTAGAGAAGCTGAGGCTCAGGCAGGTAAGCGAGTTCTCCCACATCCTCGCTGGGGATTGGGTTTCTCAGACCCGGTGTCTCCGGCTCTGCACGGGCTCCGGTGAGCCAGGGAGCCTTTACCTGGGGGGCCTTTGCCAAAAACAACAGCCACCCCCAGGCCCACGTGGCTCAGTGGTTGAGTATCAACCAGGAGGTCACCGTTTGATTCCCGATCAGAGCACATGCCCGGGTTGTGGGCTCGCTCAGATCCCCAGTGTGGAGCGTGCAGGAGGCAGCCAATCAATGGATCAATGATCCTCATCACTGATGTTTCTATCCCTCTCTCCCTCTCTGAAATCAATGTAAAAATAATCCACCCTGTGTTAAGCATTCATTCTGCAGCCAACATTTAGAGCGGCTACTACGTGCTGGAAACCCTGAGAGGGGCGGTCATACCAGGAAACGCGCTGCCCCAGCCAATCTGGAGCTTCCATGGAGGAGGACCGTAAACCAGCAAAAAGTATCTGAGCAAGATCATGTCCGATGCTTGGAAGGAGATAAAAAGGGGTCATGGAGGCGGGGGAGAGCTCCGACGGAGGGGCCAGAAGCCCGACCACGTGCTATGCCAGGTGCCGGTCCCACCCACCCTTACAGGCTGTGGGCACATCTCCGTTTCACCAACAAGGAACCCCACGTTCAGAAGGGGTGAGAGTGGCAGGCAGTCCAGTCCCGAACTCCTACCCACCACTTCCCACCAGCCGCTGCCACCTGGGTGATGAAACCCCGGTGCAGGGCTGCACCACCTTTCAGCGGGCGTCCTTGCAGGGGTCTGGGATTTGGGGGAGAGGCGCCTCCAGGGAGAATCTGCAAACAGCTTTACATTCACAGAAGTTTGGGACGCGCCGAGCCCCTGCTAGGCCCCAGCGGGGGCCGAGCCAGACCCCGACTCCCGCCCGCTCAGCCCGGGATTGAGCCAGACTCCAGCGCCCGCCTCCGTCCCGCCCTCATCAGACAGACCAGCGCGGTGCACTATGGGACTTGTAGTTCAGCCAGCCCTCCACACGTGCTCCAGAAACACCCTGGAGAACTACAAAACCCAGGGGGCAGCGGGAAGCCCGGGGCGGACCCGCGGGCTGTGGGTGTGCGAGCGCGGGGGACCTGGCGGTGCGGACGCCTGGCGCTGGGATGCGGGAGCGGACGCCAGAGCCTGAGAGCAGCTGGAGACTCGCGCGCTAGCGGGGCCGGCCGGCGAGGGGTGCCAGGCGGCGACAGGCACGTTGCATGCATGCACCGGGCACAGCCTTTGCAGTCCCCGGTTGTGCGGCGCTTTGGCTCCGCGGTGGCGCGTGGAGGGTCCGATCGCCGGGGGATGGGCACACGCTCCCCGAGCCCGATCGCTTGGCCGGGCTTGGGGGCCGGCGCCTGGGTGCCCGCCATGGGCTGTGAGCGACGTGTTTTTTCCTTTTTTGTTTTGTGCCAAGGTTTCTCCGTGCGGGTGCGCGATGCAGCGAGCGGCGGCGTTGGTCCGGCGGGGCTGCTGCCCCCGGACCCCGGGCCCCTGGGGCCGATGTCTGAGCAGCGCGGCCGCCGAGGCCCCGGCGGTGCTCCAAGTGCGGCCCGAGCGGAGCCCGCGCGAGCGCATCCTGACGCTCGAGTCCATGAACCGCGGGTGAAGGCGGTGGAGTACCCGGTGCGGGGACCCATCGTGCTCAAGGCGGGCGAGATCGAGCTGGAGCTGCAGAAGGTGAGCGCGGGCGCGGGGCGCGATGGGGGCGCGGAGCTGGGGGGCGCGATGGGGCGCGAGCAGCTGTCCCTCCGCCGGGCCCGCGCGCCCGACTCCCTCCCTTCCCCGCGGCGGCTCGGCTTTCGGCCAGGCTTGACTTGAACAAG
Source organism: Myotis lucifugus (assembly GCF_000147115.1). NCBI lineage: Eukaryota > Metazoa > Chordata > Mammalia > Chiroptera > Vespertilionidae > Myotis > Myotis lucifugus. The sequence goes on along the minus strand of NW_005871734.1, from coordinate 284,745 downwards.
ACAATGCCCTCCTCCCACCCCTTCACCCACCAGTGCCCGCACTCGGCACAGTCAGGCCCCTCGGAGGCGGGTCACTTGTTGAGCCGCGTTATGCCTGGCGCTGCAAGTTAGGGGGCTGCCTTCCTCGCCTGGAATCCAGATCCTTGGGGGGCGGGGGCAGAGAGACAACAACCAGCAGGGGCGAGGTCAGAGGTGCGGAGCCTGAATGCGTCCTTTGGAGAAAGCGCAGCGGAGGGGCCGCGATGGGGTGCTGGGAGGTGGGGGTGGGAAGGCGGTCGCTAGGGAGGAGGAGAGGGCTGTGCTCCGAGCCTGCTCTCTCCATGTCTGAGACCTTCTGGGTCCTTCCGTAGTGAGTCCCTGACAAGAGCAGGGGCCGGAGGGGGCCCTGCCTAGTTAGTTCCCCGCCGAGGCCCCCTCTGGGACCTTGATCTGCAGCCACAGTTTGTTCTTGTCTGAGGACACAGCCACCCCCCAGTGAGTTGTCGGGGAGTCGGAGATGGGCCTTTGGGGCTTGGTAGGGACTTCCTTCGTCTTGGGGGCCAGCTGGCTGGGATCTTGGCTTAGTTCACAGCTGCGTGTCAAGTGACCACGCGCCCAGGAGTCATTTTCTGCCCCGGGACAGGCCAGCTGGCCGGTGTCCTGTAGGACTTCAATCCTGGGTGGACTTGGTGAGGGGGCGTTGGAGGGGCATGTCGAAGGGTAAACGCGCCACGGTTTGTAGGAAAGAGTTGAAGAGAGTTGAACAAGATGGTTTGACCCAGAATGGGGGTGGGAAGGTTCCTGGATGTTGCTCTCAGAGGCAGCGGATCACTAGGTGTCCCCAGGCAGGAGGCTGTGGCGGGCGCGACGCTGGGTCCCCATTCCCCGCGCCGGCCCTTTGGGGGCTGGATGAAGCTCCTAGCCTGCAGACACCTTGCTCAGGACACCCAGTTCTGCTGACGCAAAACCGTGAGCTGGACAAGCCAGCGTCAGCGACTCCCTCTGGCTGCCTGCAGGGCCAAGTTTGAAGCTGGTGCGAAGGCTGGCAGGTCTGGTTTCTGGCCTCCCTGGCCCGGAGGTGGACCAGGCGTGGGCCGGGCGGGGCACGCAGGTTACGGCTGGCTGCCCTGCCCCTTGCTGGTACCTGGCACGCTGGAGTGATAACCATCTCCCTGTCACCACACAGCTGAGGTTACGTTGTTCAAGGTTTATCACTTCCCAGCTGATTTCTCTGGCTCCAGAGCTGGCTGGGGTCAGGGGTTATCTCTGCATTTTGCTAAATACCAACTTGGGTGTAGGCTCCTAGAAGGAAGTGTTAGTGCCCCAGGGCGGTTGGGACAGGAAGGGACGCTACCTTTGCCTCCAGACCGCCAGCCGCTCTGTCCTCTGGGATCAGCCCCCTCCCCCAGTTCTTAAAGGGTCAGGGGGACTTCTCAGCAGACAGAGGCTGTGAGCAAAGCCTGGAGGAGGTGGGGTGGTCTGGGCACTTGGAGAGGGGCTGGTGCTGTTTGGAGAGTTGCTGGGCAGAGGGAGACGAGATGGGCGAGACACGTGTGTGCTGGGCTCAGGCTTCTAAGGTGCCAAGTTTGGGGGTGAAGGTGGGACCGGGAAGGGTTTCCCGTAGGGTAAGGCGCGATGGTTGCAGGTGAACACATCTCTTGGTCACTGGAGCCAGAAACACGCTATGATTTCTGGGACAGACGCCCCACACCTCACGCCCTACCTCTGCGTGAACTGAGCCGTTCTCTCTGTCCACCTACAGCTTCTAGTGCCCTCGCTGGCCCGTCCCTTCTCCTTTGTTGGGTCCCAGGCGCCTGGCTCTTGGCGCTGGCGAGAGAGCCTGGCCAGGCGAGCACAGCCCCCCCAACCCCTCGTTCCGGAGACAGCCTCTGCACTGTGCCGGCTTCAGCGGCGCCCCTCTGAGAGCGCCCTGGATTCCCCCGCCTTTTTTTTTTTTGGTTTGGCTTGGCCCTGCTTTGGTTTCTCCAGCTCTGCTTTGAACTGTAGTGATGAACGCTGGACTTGTTATAAGCCGTTCCCCTTGGTTCTAGACGGGGTGGGCAAGGATGTGTAGGGAGGAGGGTGACTGGGGTGAGCCTCACAGCTTTGTCTGCTGAGGCCTCTGCACCCCTCCGTCTCCAGGTGCTCTGCACACAGTGAGGCCGCTGGCTGCACGCGGGGCCGGTGCTGGCGTTGGGGTGGCTCCCCTGGCGAGTCCCCGCCTTCCCGCTTCTGCGGTGGGCACGGGGCACGCTCAGGGGGCCGAGGGGGGAGGGCAGTGCGGTGCGGGTGGAAGCGAGCATCCTCCTCCTGCCCGTCCTTGTGGGGCTGTTTCTCCTTCTCCTGGCGGTACCTCCGAGGGAAGGACCCGTCGGCGTCTCGGTCCGTGTTCACTGGGAGCCGCACTTTAAAAACAGCTGCAGGGAGCGGAGTTTGAAGCTCTCGGCCCTTCCTCAGCCTCCTTCTCCGTCTGTCCCTCGCCTTCCTGTCCTTCCGGCTTTGTGTTGGGCGTGGGGAGCGGGGCATTTGTTTGTTCCGTGTTCACTGGGAGCAGCACTTAAAAAAAAGCTGCCGGCAGCGATGTTTGAAGATCCGGCAGCCCTTCCTCAGCCTCCTCTCCGTCCCTTGCCTTCCTGTCCTTCCGGCTTTGTATTGGGCGTGGGGGGCGGGGGGGGGGGGTTGTTTGTTAAGTCCCAGCTGGGGCAGAACATCCCTGGTCAGAGGGAAGAGCGGTCAGTGCTGGCGACATCAGGGTGTGTAACAGGTAAACCTCAGAGGCCCCCGGGCTGTGCCTGCAGCAGCTGAGAACCGAGGCTGGAAGCCGGGGGCCAGCACAGGTGGTGAAATTGATGGGTCATTTCCTTCCCGGTTAGCGGCGACTTTAAAAGAAGGAAATTTGGCCCCGGCCGGTTTGGCTCAGTGGACAGAGCGTTGGCCTGTGGACTGAAGGGTCCTGGGTTCAATTCCAGGCTCAGTCCCCCGTCCCAGTTGGGGCACATGTGGGAGGCAACTACAGTGGGGCCTTGACTTACGAGTTTAATTCGGTCAGAGACCGAGCTCTTTAAGGAGCTCGTTAACTCAAATTACTCTATCAACTCAATGCAAAAAATCGGCCCAGAGACAGCTGGTATCTCAAAAAACTCGTTAGTCGGGACACTGGTAAGTCAAGGCCCCACTGTAATTGACGTGTCTCTCTCACATCAATGTTTCTCTCTGTCTCCCTCCCTCTCTTCCGCCCTTTCTAAAAACCAATGGAAAAATACCCTCAGGTGAGGATTCACAAAAAATAAAGAAAAGAAAGAAATGTGTCCTGTAGGACTCAACACCGTCCCCTTGACCCTCAAGGTGACGCTGTTTAACTCCTCCCCACCGACACTCGGTGCAAGCCGCCGGCCGCCTGCTCCCCATCGCTGCTCAGGCCGAAGGGTGGGAAGGGAGCCCCGTGGGTAGAACTCACCTGAGTGTCCACAGCGAGGCAGCCGGGCAGGGTGGGTGCAGGTGGTGACACAGGGGGGCTCGAGGGGCAGGGATGCTACCTGCTGGCCTGGCCAGTCCCGGGGGCGGGCGAGGCGGAGGCCTTGGTGTGCCCGCCAGGCCTGGATGAGGCAGTGTGGGCCGGAGCCAGCCCAGAACGGTGTCCTGTATGGCGGCCCTTGGCTGGGCAGGCTGGCTCCCACCCCCACCCCCACCCCCATCCATCGTAGCCCCCGGGCCCGAGAAAGGAGGTGCCCGGTGTTCCCAGGCCCTGGTTGGCTGAGCCGTGCTGGGGAGGGCAAGGCCGGCGCAGGCCCAGGCCCAGGCCCGGTTCCAGGCATTATTCTCCCGCACGGCCTGGGCCGAGCGCCCACAGCTGTGCTGGTTCCCGGCCCAGAACGTGACTCCCTGCGGAAGAAGGGGCCGTGCCCACGCCATGGGGATCACCTGCGTTCAGGGGCCGGACGATTCAGCCGCTGACAGAGGGGCCGTGCCAGGAGCCCCGGCCTGCGCCTGGAGGTGTGTCAGCCTGTCCCTTTGCACCGTGGCCTCGGCCACTCCTGTCCCAGCCTTCTTGGCTCCCGCCTGCGCTTACGAGATGAGCCCTGAGGCCGCAGGCCGGCGGCCGGTCTCCGGGCGCCTCCTCTCACCCGTGGCCCAGTGCCGTGGCCCAGTGCCGTGGCCCAGTCCCGGAGCAGGGGCAGCGCCACGCCCCGCTGGCCTTCGGGACACTGTGCCTCCTTCTCCGTGCCCCCGGGACAGCCTCCGCGTTGGCCAGCCCCGGGGACTCGGCGGAAGGGCACCAGGGGATGACGAGGCCCCTTCCCCCCAGAAACATGGCTTTTGGAGACGTGTCAGGCCCTGCTTGCGGAGGTCATTTCTGGGGTGCCCTCCTCCAGAAGCCCCTGGAGAATTTCTATGGGGGAGGGACTGAGGGGTGGAAAGGAAGGCCGGGAACACTTGATTGGCAGCTGCTTTCATCCTGTAAGCCCGTGGTCGGCAAACTGCGGCTCTCGAGCCACATGCGGCTCTTTGGCCCCTTGAGTGTGGCTCTTCCTAAGCCTTAGGAGTACCCTAGTTAATAACAATGTACCTACCTATATAGTTTAAGTTTAAAAAATTTGGCTCTCAAAAGAAATTTCAATCGTTGTACTGTTGATATTTGGCTCTGTTGACCAATGAGTTTGCCGACCACTGCCGTAAGCCCACTGTTTTTTACGTAAGGTGTATATTACTGATTAAAAAAGGGAAAGTTTTGCCCGGCCAGTGTGGCTCCGTGGTTGAGCATCCACCTATGAACCAGGAGGTCAGGGTTCGATTCCCGGTCAGGGCACATGGCCAGATTGCGGGCTCCATCCCCAGTGGGGGGCGTGCAGGAGGCAGCCGATCCATGACTCCCTCTCATCGTGGATGTTTTTATCTCTCTCTCCCTCTCCCTTCCTCTCTGAAATCAATAAAAAAAAAAAAATTTTTTTTTTAAGGGGAAAGTTTCCTCGAGTTGCTTTTGTTCACACATGGTGAGAAGTGGGAGAAAGGCCAGTGTTAAAGTGATCGCCTCCTACCTTTAGCGTGTGTATTGCGGGTGCCTCAGGCCTCCCACCCGGTCACCCCTGAGCACCGCCACCGCCTTGCCCCGCGGCCTTCTCCCTCCACCGGGGCCTGGCGACCTCGCTCCTGGCAGCTTTGTGAGATGATGAGGTCCGGGCGCTGTTTGTCTCAGATGATCGTTGCAGCTGCCCCGGGAGGGCCTTGAACCTGTTGCTGCTTCTCACTCTCCCAGGCTGAGCGGAGTGCCAGGCAGCAGGGCGGCACCCCATGGTTCCAGGTCCCCGCTGCCCTCCGTCCAGACCCCGTGTGCTTGTCAGCCCCGTGGTGTCCTCACCGGGGCCTCTGATTCCTTCGCTCTCTTTTTAGAAAAATATGTTTTTATTGATTTCAGAGAGGAAGGGAGAGATGGAAGCATCAATGATGAGAGAGAATCATGGAGCGGCTGCCTCCTGCACGCCCCGCACTGGGGATCGAGCCCAGAACCCGGGCCTGTGCCCTGACCGGGAATTGAACCTCAACCTCCTGGCTCACAGGTCGTTGCCCAACCCCTGAGCGGCCGGCGGGCTCCTCCGCTCTCTGGGATCTGTTTTCTGTGCTCTGGCCTTGGCCTTGATTTTGCTCCTCAGCCAGTCTCTTCTTCCCCGATGTTTTTTGTTTTTCTGATGTGAAAATCAGCCCACGTTCATTCTGCAAAGCCAAGGTTGCCAGGGAATGACCCTGAGCGCTCCCTGCTGACGGGCGTCTTCTGGGAGGGGCGGCCGCAGTCCCCGGCCTGTTACTGGGGCTGCCCTGGGGGTGGGAGCAGGGGCTGCGGGGTCCTCTCCCTGACCTTGGCCTCCCTCATTCAGACCTGGCTCGGAGGCCGCCCTGGGCTGTGGCCTGCAGCTGCGTCCTGGGGGCCCTGGCAGGACAGGATGATTCTTGTGGCCTATTGGGAGGGCGGGGGGGAGGCGGGATGGCGAGCGTGTGGTTAAGAAGAATGCTCGTGGGTCTGGCTGCAAACCCCAGGGCTGTGTTTACTGTTACGTGACCTCGGGGACGTGTCTGCAGCCTTTGAAGCCTCCGTGTCCACATCGTAAAGTGAGGTTAATGCTAATTCTCCCTCATGGGCTGGTGGTGCCCGTTCAGTGGGACCAGGCGGGTCCCGGGCTTGGCACTGTGCCCGGTGCCTGGTGAGGCTGGAATAGGGCTGCTGGTAACTGTCCGTGGGATCCTCGCTTCGGCCTCGGGAATCCAGCGTCCGAGAGGCTCTCGTAACCAGCTGCGGCCTTCTGTCCGCTCAGGGCATCAAGAAGCCGTTCACCGAGGTCATCCGTGCCAACATCGGGGACGCCCAGGCCATGGGCCAGCAGCCAATCACCTTCCTCCGCCAGGTGAGCGGGCCCTCGGAGGCCGAGGCCGGCGGTGGGGGGCGGGGGGGGGGCGGGGGTCAGGTTGGGAGGGCGGGCGACTCCTCTCACCTCTGCCTCCCTCCCTGGCTGGGAGCCCCTCAGGACGAGGCGGGAACCAGAACCCACGGGGGGGCCCGTGTATAAGCGGACCCCCAGGGGCCAATGTCCCTGGGTCTTTCCTCAGCCCCGGCCCCTTGCAAGGGGGTTGAAAATCCCAAACCCGGGGGGGGGGGGGGAGGTTGGGGGTTGCTTTTGGAGGAACCAAGGTCCCAGGGAAAGTTCTCCCCAAAGGTGGGGTCCTGGATGCTGGAGTTGGGAACTTGGGTGTGAAAGGGGCATTGGAAAAGGGGGGGGTGTAGACGGGGGCTTCCCCCGGGGGAGATATGGGCTACCCCCCCCGGGGGGAGTTTTGGGA
>NW_005871734.1:273476-274582 GCF_000147115.1 Myotis lucifugus | reverse complement strand
GGTTCGATTCCCCGTCGGGCACATGCCTGGGTTGTCGCCGCTCGGTCCCCAGTGGGGGGCGTGCAGGAGGCAGCCAATCAATGATTCTCTCTCATCATTGATGTTTCTCCCTCTCCCTGAAATCAATACGAATATATTTTTTAAAAACATAGCAATCCCAGCTGTCATGACTGATACTGTCACAGGCTGTGTATAAACCCCAGGGGGCAGGTGACCCAGGTACGGGCACCATTTCACTGGTTAGAAGCCTAGGTTTCAGCGAATATTGGGTGGATATGTGGGTGGGTGGGTGGGAGAACAGAGGGTGGGTGGGTAGGTTAGTGGGTGGCTGGATGCATGAGAGGGTCGGTGGCTGAGGCCCGGGTAGGTGGCTCAACAGCTCGCCACGATTCCAGAGCTTAGAGCAGTGGGAGTCGGGCCCCACCGAGCCCCCCCCAAACCCCCTCCTCTGTTAATTGCGTGTGGGGATATGGCCGACTGGCCATGGTCACTGAGTAGCTGGGTGTCTCACAGGGGCTTACAGCGCCAGCCAGGGCGTTAACTGCATCCGGGAGGACGTGGCTGCCTACATCACCCGGCGAGACGGCGGCGTGCCTGCGGACCCCGACAACATCTACCTGACCACCGGCGCGAGCGACGGCATCACTGTACGTGGGGCGGGGGGCGGGCGGTGGTGAGCCACTGCTCACCCACGAAGGGCAGCCTTGCATGTGAGGGGCAAGTGTGTGGGCCTCCTGGTCCCTGCTCTCTCCCCACCCCGGGAGCTGCGGTCCTTGTTCCTTCTTCAGGAGCCCGAGGTGCTGCAGCCTCGGGTTTCCCGCAGTGCACACAGCGGCAGGTCCGGGCGGGGGGAGGGACCCTGGGGCCCTCGGTGAGCCCCCGTTTCAGGCCACGTGGCCCTTTTCTCTGACTCGGCTCGAACCGGTGTACCTCCTCTGCGGGCACGGTGCTGGGAACATGAGAGCATTTGATCTTGCTTATTCCTACGCAGACCCCACTTTACAGATGAGGACAGTGAGGCTCAGGAAGGTGAGGCAGCCCTGTCCCCCGGGGCGGCTGGGGGAGAGGCTGGGGCTGGGGGCCCTGCCTCCTCTGCTGTCAGCGGC
>NW_005871734.1:272073-273376 GCF_000147115.1 Myotis lucifugus | reverse complement strand
GGTCCTCTCCGAGCTGGGCGCCGTGCAGGTCAACTACTACCTGGACGAGGACAACTGCTGGGCCCTGAACGTGCAGGAGCTGCGGCGGGCCGTGCGGGAGGCCAAGGAGCACTGTGACCCCAAGGTGCTGTGCATCATCAACCCCGGGAACCCCACAGGTGTGGCTGCTCCTCCTTCCTTACGTGGTGCTGGGGGGGGGGCGGGGGGCGGGGGGCGGGGCGGGCTGGTGCGCCCGCGTCTGGGCGCTGAAGAGTTAAGGAGTGACGTGAAGTGCCCTTTGCTCCGGCTTTCCCGACCCCGGTCCAGATTCGCAGCATAAACGCCGACAGTTTGCCGCACGCCTGGTGTGGCCTTCCCCTGGGTGGGGCTGTGCTATTGCTCCGGCCGGTTTTTCTCCTGTTCTTGCATTTGCAACCTCCTCGAGGTTCCTATGCTGCAGCCGTTCAGCGTGGGGCTCGGGCTGTTTTTCTGAAAAACGCTGGGGTGTGTGTTCTTGTGTTTCTTGGAGGCGCTATTGCTCTGGACCTGGAGGCCTGAACAGGAAATGCCACATAAAAACAAAAGCAAGAACTGTTTCCAACAAGCTGAAAATCACTCCTGATTTTGCATAATTTTTCTTAAAAAGCAGAAAGCACAGTCCTGCCGTTTTGGTCTCTGGGCTGCGGGCTTCGCAGGCCCGGCTGCGATTAGGATGCCGCCCGGGTGCCGGGGACGAGGGCTCCCTCTCCTGGGTTGAGATGAACTGGGTCAGGGCCGAGGACGCCCGGAGTTCACGGTGGCACCTGCTGCTTGGGGCCGTCAGCTGCTCGGGCCACCCGAACCCTGCAGCTCCAGACACCGGGCGGCCGGCTGTCCCGGTGTGTCTGCTCCGGCTCCTGGGGTGGGGAGAATGTTCTGGCCGGAGCGGCTCCTCCATCCGGGCTGTTCCTTAGAATCACAAAGGGGGCTTTTTAAAATCCAGGCCAGGCTGCACCCCAGAGTCCTGGGGGCATCAGTATTCTGAGCAGCCGTCTCAAGGAAACCAGCCACTGGCCCCCACGCCCAGGCGCTCTGCTCTGATTGGCTGGGCTGGGCTGGGCTAATTTGCATTTCCAACACGCTCCCAGCCAGCCGGTCCCTCCCTCGGGGCTGCAAGTCCTGCTGCACCCCAGGGCGTCCCCCCCCCCTTCCCTGTGCAGGTGCCAGGGGGTCCATGGGGACCCGGCTGCCCGGGAAGAAATAACCGTTTCTTACTGTGTGAGTGCGTGTGACCGGGAGCAGGTTTTACAAGGAGTCACTTGATGAGCGGGCAGGGCCCCCTGTG
>NW_005871734.1:247442-271008 GCF_000147115.1 Myotis lucifugus | reverse complement strand
GGTGGGGGTTCGTGTGGCCCGCGTCCTCTGCTTCTGGAAGGTTCCGGGGGCCGCGCTGCTGGTCCCGGAAAGCAGCCGAGCTCGCCCTGTCCCGCAGGTGTACCAGGACAACGTGTACTCCGCCGACTGCAGGTTCCACTCCTTCAAGAAGGTGCTGTCGGAGATGGGGCCCGAGTTCTCCAGCAACGTGGAGCTCGCCTCCTTCCACTCCACCTCCAAGGGCTACATGGGCGAGTACGTGCCCCCCACCCCAAGCCCCCCGACAGTGAGGGCTCCCTAACCACAGCCTCTGCTGATCTGAGACGCCAGAAAGGCCACACGGGGGGCAGCCTGGTGCGGGGACAGCCCAGTGCAGGGACAGCCTGGTCGGGGGGCAGCCCGGTGCGGGGTGTGTCTGCAGCCAGGCCAGGCCTGAGGGCAGATGGAAGGAAACCTTGCTGGGACGTGGGGAGTCCAGTCCCGGGGTCAGACAGGAAGCGTCTTCACCAGGGACTCTGAGAGCGTTGGACGGGGTGTCGTCACGCCGGGCTCTGAGGTGGAGGGTGCAGGTGCAGCAGAGAAGGGGGCCCGGTTCCTGCCTCGGTGCCTGCGTTTGTCTGGTCACTAGTCTGCATTGGTCAGTCGGTCCCGAGGGGGTGGGGCGGCCAGGCCCCAGAAGATGCCCTGATGGGCAGGCCTCGTTCCGAAAGGCCGTGGTTTATTTTAAACTCGTACATCTCAGCGTATCCGCACAGGACCCGAGCCTGTGCCGTCTGGCTCCGCTCAGCGCGAAGTCACAGAACCTGGTCCCTCAGCAAGAGCAGGAGGAGAGCTGGCCGGGCAGGAGGCGCCAGGGGGCTGTGCTGCCTTCCTCCTCCCTTGCTCTCAGCGCCGCTCTCCGTGGGCTGACTCTGTTTTCAGGCAGCAAAACGCCCAGCAAACGTCCTCAGGCCGATGCCCCGGGGATGACCTTCCCCCTGTGCAGGGGGTGCCAGGCCTGAATCGGGCCCCTCTGGAATGAGGCTAGTGTATTAGTGGGGGTTCAGGCTCAGCTGCTGTAACAAAGAGGCCCCAAAATACAGCGGCTCAACCAAGATGAAAGCGTGTGTCTGTGACATAACAGTCCCAGGGCAGGGGCGTCCAGGGCAGGCTGCACGCCACAAGGTCACTCAAGGGCGGTGGGTGGCCAGCCCTGCCCTCCCGGCATGTGGGTCCAGCTCTGGCTCTGAGGCTGCCGCCCCAGCGCCTCCACCTCAGCAAGAGAGAGCGTGCTTGTTCCTCGTCAGAAGTCATGAGTGTGCCCATGTCACTTCCCATCGCGTTCCCCTGGCAGGAGCTCCAGGGACGGCCCCGGAAGCTTCCAGCCTGTGGACGGCACTCAGTGCGTCTCCTGCCCCCCCTCCCTGCAGGTGCGGCTACCGGGGAGGCTACATGGAGGTGATCAACCTGCACCCCGAGATCAAAGGCCAGCTGGTGAAGCTGCTGTCGGTGCGCCTGTGCCCGCCCGTGTCAGGGCAGGCCGCCATGGACATCATGGTGAACCCGCCGGTGCCCGGGGAGGAGTCCTTCGAGCAGTTCCTCAGGGTGAGTGCGGGTCCCGGGGCCTGTCTCCACCCCCGCCCCCGCCAGGGCCCAGGTGCTCAGGGCATGTTCTCTGAGGGACACGCGTGGTTCCTCCGAGCGTGGGGAGCGCCCACAGGAGGCGAAGCCTGAGGGTGCGGCAGGCGAGTGTTGGGGTGGAGGTGGCCACCTCTTTCCTCTCCCTCCCCCGTGGGCCCCACAGATGGGCACCCAGAGAGAAGGACTGTGTCCTGAGAGCCCCGGGGATTCTGTTCCTAAACTCCCAGGGGAGTGGGTGGACAGCAGTGATTCTGGGCCAGGGGCCTGCCTCTGGCCTCAGCAGACATCCTCAGCACTTAAAGTGGTCCATTCAGACCCTTTAAAAAAAATAAATATTTTCATTGATTCCAGAGAGGAAGGGAGAGGGAGAGAGAGACAGAAACATCAATGATAGAGAATCATGGATCGGCTGCCTCCTGCACGCCCCACTGGGGATGGAGCCCGAAACCCGGGCCTGTGCCCTGACGGGGAATCGAACCCTGACCTCCTGGGTCATAGGTCGATGCTCAACCCCTGAGCCACGCAGCCGGGCCATTTGGACCCTTTCAATAGCAAGTGAGGATACCTGGCGGTGCTCACGCACGCAGGCTCACCCTCACGTCTGCCCGGTCCTGGCGAGGAAGGGCCGTTTCCGGTGGCTGCAGCCACGCGGTGCCGTCGGTGCCGACTCCCGCTCTCTGTCCCGTCAGGAGAAAGAGTCCGTCCTGAGTAACCTGGCCGAGAAAGCGAAGCTGACAGAAGACCTGTTCAACCAAGTCCCGGGGATCCGCTGCAACCCCCTGCAGGGCGCCATGTACGCCTTCCCCCGGATCGTCCTGCCCCCCAGAGCCGTGGAGGCCGCGCAGGTGGGGCGCCGGGCTGGGGGCTCTGGGGCTGGGGCTGCTCCTGGCCTGGGGCTCTGCGCTCCGTGGGCCCTTGGGGTGAAGGCGACGCCCCGAGGCCCAACCCCTGCTTGCTGTGCGGGCTGGCGGGGTGCTGGTCTGGGCCCAGTGGGAGGCGGCGACCGCGGCTGGGGGAGCAGGAGGCCCTCTCTCGTCCCCTGGACCCGGCCGTCGGCCCCAGAGCCTCCCTCCGCACACTTGTCACATTCCGGCTCGGGTTCAGGGAGCCGGGAGGGCCCGAGATCCGCTTCTGACCGTTCTCAGGCGGTGCCACAGGCCCTACTTGGAGGATCAAGTGTTTCCGCCCTCAAACCTCCCCCGGGTCCTTGCTCCCTGCGCCAGCCACGCAGCGCCCAGCGTCTGGCCGGGCCTTAGACCAGTGATGGCGAACCTTCTGAGCTTGGCGTGTCAGCATTTCGAAAAACCCTAAGTTAACTCTGGTGCCGTGTCACATATAGAAATTTTTTGATATTTGCAATCACAGTAAAACAGAGATTTATATTTTTGATATTTATTTTATATATTTAAATGCCATTTAACAAAGAAAAATCAACCAAAAAAATGAGTTCGCGTGTCACCTCTGACACGCGTGTCATAGGTTCGCCATCACTGCCTTAGAGGGGGGTGGGGAGGCCCTGGCCACGGAAGGAACCTCCGATCCTATTGTTGGCTGGCGTTTCCGGTGGCGTTGGTGCCAAGCCGGTGAACCGAGGCCCCTGTCCCCTCAGGCCCACAACATGGCCCCCGACATGTTCTACTGCATGAAGCTCCTGGAGGAGACGGGCGTCTGCGTGGTGCCCGGCAGCGGCTTCGGGCAGCGGGAAGGCACCTACCACTTCAGGTACCACCCGGGCTCCCGAGCGCCCAGCAGAGCCTGGCTGCAGGGACTGACACACATGCAGCCCGGCTCCCTGGGCTACCCCCCCCCCCGCACCCCCATAGAGCCCCTGAACCCCCTGAGCCCCGTGCCCTGAGCCAGGGTCGCTCCTGGGCTGTCACTCCCGCCCCTTCGCTGCCTCCATCCGGCGCCTACCATCTGGGATGCTCCCGCTGGTGGCTGACCTTAGTCCCTGTCCCTGTTCACCCCACGACAGTCCCATCGAGCATCGGTGCTCAGCGGTGCCGTCCGCTGCCCCACAGGCCTGTTGAGGTCCCGCATCCGAACGCAAGGTTCCCAGCGGCCCCGCGTGATGGGCCCTCGGGCTGAGCGCGCTGGAGCCGCTCCCCGCCCCAGGTTCCCCAAAGGCCAGGGCCCGTCCAGGACGGCACCTGCTCCGCGCAGGGCCCTCAGCTGTCCCCTGGCGCAGACACTGAAGAAAGAACCGTCCTGAGCTCAGTTAGCACCTGGGCCAGCCTCCACCCGGTCAAGGTGGTGGGCAGCGTGCCCCGTGGACAAACGCGATGGCTGGCCACGCCCCCTCGCGAGGCTCACCTGGGCGGCCAGGGCTGGAGGGGGTGGGAGTTCCTCGGGGTTCTCCCTGGAACAGACCGCGGTGGAGACCTAGAGGCCCCTCTGGGGGAGTGGGTGTCTGTATCCGTGGGAGATGCGAGTCCGCTCCGGGAGGTCTGCACGCCGTCCGTGTCCGCACACCGTCTGCCACGATGGCCGGGCTGCTGGGCCTAATGCTGCCCTGGCTGTGGCTTTTGTTTGCATGTGTCACTTGGGTGAACAATGTAGGAGCGCGGCAGGTGCGGCTCAGTGACTGAGGGCTGACCTAGGAACCAGGAGGTCACGGTTCCATTCCCAGTCAGGGCACAGGCCCGGGTTGCGGGCTCCATCCCCGGTGTGGGGCGTGCAGGAGGCAGCTGATCCATGATTCTCTCTCATCATTGACGTTTCTCTATGAAATCAATAATAAAAAAAAAGTTTGAAAGATAAAAGCACTGGGAGGGGGGGGTGGGGGCGGAGATAGTGGTTCGACAGTGCCGGGTGCCGTGCCAGCTGCTGTCGGGGCTGGAGCCCTGGCTGTGGACAGGGCAGCTGGCCCGCTCCTCCTCGTGCCCCCGGCGGCAGGTGGGGGGCCCGAGCTGCGGGGTTCGCGCCCCTGCGGGCGGCCGGTGGCCAGGCTGACGCTGCTCTCTCCCCAGGATGACCATCCTCCCTCCTGTGGAGAAGCTGAAGACGGTGCTGCAGAGGGTGAAGGACTTCCACATCCAGTTCCTCGGGGAGTTCGCCTGAGGCCCCCACTGAACCCCTCCCAGCGACCTGCCTCAGGCCCCGCCCAGGCCACCGTCGCTGTCACCGCCATCCTGCCCCAGGAGGCCTCCTTCTTGTGCCTTGATGTGGGGAGCACGTCTCTCCCGAGCCGATGTGAACGGGGATGTCCCAGAAACCCTGTTTCTCTTCTTGTTTTTTGATGCAACCAAAGTTGAGGGGACGTGGCCCGCCCGTGGGGGGCGCGTCTGGACCTGCTGCCGCCGCCGCTGCTCCCGGGGCTCATCGGGGTGAGAGGCTGCTCCGAGGAACAAGAGGCTGAAAGTGCAGGGCTGAACCCCGGGGAGGACTGGACATCCCAACCGCCACGTGATCTGTGAAATAAAACCCTTGGTGCAGAACCCAGCCCCCAGCGGGGGCCCGGAGTCCACTGCAGGCTCAGTGGGGCGCCCCCTTCTGGCCGGAGGCAGACAGTGCGTCTCAGTGCAGGGGTGCAGGGGTTGAGGGGATGCGGGCGGGTGGTGGTGGGTACCGTTTTCCTTGTGTCCTGCAGGGGATGAGTGGGTGTGAGCCAGGTGACCAGGCCCCCAGGGAACAAGGACTCCGTGCACCCACGAGGCTTTGGGGGTGACGGGTTGGCTGGGACCTGGGACAGGGGTACAGCCCAGCGCTATCCCGCTATCCCAGTCGTGTGTGGGCAGTGGCCTGGTGGTGAGTGGATCCATCCTGCTTTTCCCCAACAATGGTTAGCTCTCCCAGGGCCCGGTTGAGCCTTGACACACAGCACCCTCTGCTGGCGAGAGCAGGAACAGTGAGACAGTGGCCTGGTCCTAGTGCCCGAGGGGCCTCCTCGAGGACTGGCCAGTCACCCCGTCTCCACAGCATCCGCTGAGCCCTTGCAAACTGCGTTTGGCCCACTCCCTGCCCATGAACTGGCCGACGCGCCTGCCGTGCAGTCGAAGTGAAGTGCATAAAAGTGCTTCACTTCCCGCTGCGTTTGCCTCCACACCTGCTGCTGGCTGCCCTCCCGACAGCCAGGGGGCCGCAGCACCTGTCACCTCCCCAGGCTGGGGGTGGGGCACCCCCGCTTGCCGCAGCCTCCCTGGCTTAGCACACCTGGCCGGGGCCCCACCACCCTCCAGAGGGAGCAGGCGTGCCCCCTCCCACCCTGCCTCCCCAGGGGGCAGGGAGGGAGCCCAAAGGCCAGCACAGGCGTCTGGGGACCCAGCACGTCCCAAGGGGAAAAGGAAGCAGCTGGATTGAGAATCTGAGCTTGGAAAGCAGCCTCCGGGGCTCCAGTTTCCAGGGCGAACTCCCTGCAGCCCCCCGAGAAAAAGGCGGCCACAGCCTCGAGGAACAGGGTCTCTGGGAACTCGGCCTTCTTCAAAAAGCTCCACGTTGCCGGGGCTCTGGCATGGTCCGGAACCAGGATGAGCAGAGGCGGGTCTATTTTTTATATTTTTGTAACAAGTGCTTTTTTCATGGGCGGAGGGAGGGCTGGTATTTGTAGTCTTCACAAGCCCAGTAGTTTTTTTATATATATCTCTTCGGATTCTGAGTAACCCCTGACGTCTTTGCAATGTTTACATGGTTTTTAACGATGCCGCCGCCACGTACACTTGGTTTGCCTGTCGACAGTGAATGCAGGCCTAGCCAGGGGCGCGGGGTGGGAGCGCCGGTCACGGTCACGCACGATCTCGTCTCCTACAGCTTCCATCCTGGTGTCTGGTTTGGGCGCCACCAGAGAGAGACATTGGCCATTTGGGGCCACACTGTAAATCCACACCCGTGAGGCTTTCTGTCCATTTAGACCCGCAAGTGGGGGGCCTGGGGGCCGGGCTGCGCGTCCCCAGGTATGGATTTGCGGGAGGGGCGACAGGCCTGTCTGCCCCCGTTCCAGTCTGGATTCTCACAGGCGTCTCCTGAGCAAGGCACTGAGGACGAGAGCTCTGCTGGGAATTTCAAAATAAAACACTTTGTGTCAAAAACGGTCCCGGGCTTCACTGTCCTTGTGTAGACTTCACACTCAGCGGACATCCTCGCTCGGCAACGTATTCCCAGCACAATGAGTGTTTTCCCCAAATACCGCGGCAATGGGTGTACAGAGCCTCATTCTATTCGCCTTTTGTGTATATTTTTGTAATGAAAACATTTAAGCAACCGCGAACCTTGAACGCAGAGGACGTCATCATTTTCGACTCGGTGTGCCTGCTCTTGGCACAGGGAGGCATGTGTCTTAAAATTAATATGACACCCATGTGTCATATTAATATGACACATAAAAGTGATATATGTGTCTTAAAACAGCAGCACTGCAGATGCATTTTCTGTTTAATTAACAACATGCCATAAAACACTTCACAACATTGCTTTGTAACGACTACATACCGGCATCGAATGGATGCGATGAGATGCGATGGGGTGTTCAGGTAACGTCCACTTACAATCACAGTCCGTCTCTCCGCGGACATCCCTGTGCTGATCTTGTGCACGGCCACCCTGTCCCTACGAGGAAGGGAGTTTCCAGATGAAAAACGGTTTAAGCACCAATGGGGTCCCCGCCAGCAGTAACTTATTCATTTATTTTAATTTTTTTCCTCTTTATTGATTTTAGAGAGAGGAAGGGAGAGAGAAACATTGACTTATCGTTCCACTTATTTATGCACTCTGATTCTTGTCTGGGCCCTGACCGGGGATCGAACCTGCAACCTTGGTGTATCGGTTTGACGCTCTAACCAACTGAGCCACCCGGCCAGGGCTCGGCAGGATTTCATTAAGCAAACACACGCCCTCTAACTCGGCAGCCGGGCCCGCCTGCACTGTGGTGGTTCAGCTTTGGGACGAGACCCGGACACGGCTCCTGAGCACTGCCTGGCCCCCGCGCCTCTGGCTAAGACGGGCGTGTGGGCTGACTAGACACTGTGCCCGATGCCAATGATGTGACTCCAGACTGCACTGCGGTGGGTGGGGGTGGGCATGCACACGGGTGCCGTCGAGAACCTACTTGCGTCGGCGTTACTGGCTGAGCAGGTTTTCTCGGTCAGGCCGTTCCTCCTGGTACGTTCTCGCTTTGCACGCAGCCTGGTGGTTATTCTGGCCGTGACTGGCCGTGAGAGCTCTGTGCGACTCCGTCCCCGGCTGCAGGGAAGGAAAGGGAGATACTGAACAGCTGACTTACCCCCGAGGTGGCTCCGGCCCGCTGCTGCCCACGTATGTCAGGAAGGGGGCTCTAGGGCGGCTCCCAACATTCCCGCTGGTTCGAGAGGGAGCCCAGCCGGCGAGGTTCAGTGGTTGAAGGTGGGTGGGCCCATGAACCAGGAGGTCACGGTTCAATTCCCGGTCAGGGCACATGCCCGGGTTCCGAGCTCGATCCCCAGTGTGGGGGTGCAGGGGGCAGCCGATCAATGGTTCTCTCTCATCATTGATGTTTCTGTCTCTCCCTCTCCCTTACTCTCTGAAATCTTTGTAACGACCAAAGACTGGCATGGGTGGGCGGGGCCACGCAATTTCACGTGCTGGGCTTCTAGTTATATATATATATATATATAGAGAGAGAGAGAGAGAGAGAGAGAGAGAGAGAGCGCGCGCGCGCAGTGGAAAAGGACAGAGGCCCCAGGGCCAGGATGAAAGGCAACACCCTCTCCCTGCTCCTCCCACACTGACAATGGATGTCTCTCAAACACCTAAGACGTGATCCCTTCCAACACAAAACTCCTCTACCTCAAGCATGTCAAACTCGTTTATTTGGTCCGTGTTAGCCTTTGAGTTTGACATGCTTGCTCTACATGGAAACGGAAACTCGGGCACTGCCCAGGCCACCTCGCTGAGGTGAGAACGGTTGGGCGTGGGATCCAGGCCCAGTGAGCCTGACCCCGGCGACGGGTTCAAGGATGGCGCTGACGGACACCAGGCCACTGAAACACCCCCCGCCCCCCACCCCCAGGCCTTGTGCTGGAAGCGTGGAGAAGGGAGCAGCTTTCCCAGGCTGCTGGCAGGTTGTGGGGCCCGTCCTTGGAGTGTGGGCCTTGGGTTGATCTTGACCTGGGACCCTTTCTTCATCACTTCCTGGCCTGTGGCTTCTCTGGAAGCTTTCCTACCGCATACTTGCTGGTGACCTGGGGCGCTGGCAGGGCGGGAGGTGACACGTGAACACTGAGACAGAGGAAGTTGAACACTGAGACAGCCTGAGTGACATGGGCGGAGGCTGTGAACAGACGCTGCTCCCACGGACACACGTGGCCGGTGAGCGCATGGCAAGATGCATAGCATTCGTCACTAGGCAAATGCAGATCTCAGCCCCTCGCCGCCACCGCGGAGGCTGTCATGAGACGGGTCCACGCTGCAGTTGTGGAAAACGAGTTCTCTCCTCCACTGCTGGTAGGATTGTAAGATGGGGCAGCCTCTTTTGGAAGTTTGGCCAAGGATTAAAAGGTTACCATGGGAACCAGTCACTTCACTCCTCGGGATCTGCCCAGAACTGGAAAGACGTCCACACAAAACTCCGTATGTGAATGTTCATAGCATGATCCCCCACGGGAAGACTCCAGTGCCCACTGGCCAGCGAGCGGTGCCAGGAGTGACCTGGCAATAGAAAGGCAGCGCTGCTGCGCGCGTCAGGAATGAGCCCTGGACACGGACTAAGTTAGATCCCATTGGAGCCCCGGCCGGTTTGCTCAGTGGTCAGAGCGTCAGCCTGTGGACTGATGGGTCACAGGTTCGATCCCCGGTCCGTTGGGGCCTGTGGGGAAGGTGATCACGTCAGTGTTTCTGTCTTTCTCGCCTCCCTCTCTCTCTAAAGATGAATGGAAAACATACTCTTAGATGAGGACTTAAAAAAATAAAAAAAGAATCCCATTTTATACCAATAGTCCAAAACTGAGAAACAGATACCAGATGAGCGACTGCACCAGAGGAAGGGACCAGAGCGCCAATGCTAACGGGTTCCTTTCTGAGGTGGAATGTTCTGGAGAGTGGCAAAGGCCGCCAAGTTCTGAATGTTCTAAGCCCCCAGCCGCGGACTGCACCCCTTGGAAAGGGCCTATTGAATGGTATATGCGGGATCACTCCTGACGGGAGACGCTAAAGGCCTCTCTCCGGGCAGGCGCTCTGCAGAGCAGAAGACGACTGCGGGGAATAAGAGATCCGAACGCCGTCTACCACCCGCTCCCGTGTGGTTGGGTCACCACCACCTGCACAGAAAGAAAGGCCACACTGAACCGCTGCTGATAACCCTTTATTGGGAAGGCGACAAACTGTATCGCCACTGTTTCTTACGCGTCAGGTGGTGCGTGGGGAAGGAACTCGGATACAGAACTGCCGTGCTGCTGCCTCGCCAGGCTGGCTGTAGTTTTTGTACAACAGAGGTAGGTGGCTAGGACAGCAATCGAAAACCTCGCAGCCAGGAGAAATGCCAGGACACCTTTCTGCCCATTCAGATTCTGGCGGACCTAGGAGAGACTACGTGCGTTATATTTCGGTCAGGGATGGCATCACATGAAAACTCCCTTTTCAGTTCTCTCCTGTTCTCTCACAAATGTAAAGTGTTCACGGAGTCTCTTCTTTCAAATTCAAGTGTGTCCTGGGAAGGGAAAGGTCAGAGAGAGAAGGTGGGAAGAGCAACACAACGCCCTTCACACAGTGGTTGTGCCCGACCGTTCTCACACCAACCCAGGCTGGCTTTTCCATAAACAGCAGCGAGAGTCAATCCTTCCCCACCTCAAACACGCAGCCTGATGAAGACAGAATCTTTAACTTAACGTTTAATGGAAACAGGCTCTATGCAGACATGGTTCTAATATTGGTTTGCGGTTTCCTTGCTTTTATAAATAAAGGGGCAGTGGTGGGGTGCAGAGGCTATGTCGCCCCAATGCGCAGGGCCGTAACTGAGGAGCCGTGTAACTCGGGTGTCCTGGAGTCTACAAAGCAGCAATGGAAGCCAGTTTGGCCTGTTTCTACCGTCAAACTTTCGTTCATGGTGTAAAACGATCCAATGGGCGTGTGCCTGAGCATGAGCGCCAGGCCCACAGGTGTAAGGGCGGCTTGGGAGCCAGAACTAAGAATCCATTCTCCAGGTTAAGGATCCATTTGTCAGTTCAAAATATGCTCTTCCTGCTGCCCCGGCCGGGGTAGCCCCGCGGTCGGAGCATCATTCCATGCACTGAAGGGTGGCGGCTTCCATTCCTGGTCAGGGCACATACCAGGTTGTGGGTTCCACCCCCGGTCTGGGCCGGTATGGAAGGCAACCAATCAATGTCTCCCTCTCTCTCACATTGATGTTTCTCTCTCTCCTTTCCTCTCTCTAAAATCAATTTTAAAAAATGTGTTTTTCCTCCTAAAAATGTGACACAAAAATAATTTACACCAACTGCTCTTTATTATCGAGTTTCAAAACCTTTCACAAGATGATAAAAAACAAGAAAAAGAAGAAAAAACCCAACAACGTGACCACCAGCGCGGATGTCATTCCCACTGTTCCGTCAGCTCCAAGCCCTGTGCGCAAAGCCCACTCCCATGCACCTAAGCGAGACGCAGGCTCGGAAACTCTTTATTCTGGTTGTAGCAGCTTATGACGCAGGTGCAGCCAAACACAAGCTCCAGGACACACTGGACACAGACTTACAACGTGGGCTTCGAGTTGCAAACATGGAACAAAAATCTACACGGAACTGATAGAAACCGCGCACAGACCAGGGCGGGCCTGGGAACGCGTGTCAGTCCTGCCTCCTCGAGTGCTCTCCTCTGTACAGACCAGTCAGACGAAGATGCAGAGCTCTGTGGTTAGTTAAATTATACACTCTGTAGATACTATACCAACTTTAAAGTTACACATAGACCAGGAAATATCCATCAGTTCATTCGGATCGACAGACCCTCTGGCTGGGCCGCTGGAGGAAACCCGCCTGCGCCGCGTGGCTCACTGGTGGGCACACTGCACGCCGGGGCCGTGGTGGCTGCTGCTCTCCTCGTCGGAGCTGTCGTTGTAGGCCTCGCGCCTCTGCCCGCCTCCCGAGCCCCGGGTGCTGTCGAATTCCTGAAGCTCCACCTCCTCTGTGTCCCCGATGATGTTCGGGACTTCCGGTCGGGATGGCAGAAGGTCTTCTAGTTCCTTCGTTAAAACAAACACAAAAAAGGTCGCTGTCAACGTCTCCAGGAACCCCTGCGCGCACACAGCCCGAGGGGCGGGCTCCTTTCAAGTGAGCAGCGCTGCCCTGGCGAGTGAGCCCGAGACTGTAGGCCACACCTGCAGACATCTCTTCTGTGCGACCTCTACTGCTTAGAAAACAAGCCACCACCTGCCCACTCGGAAACATGGGACATGCAGGCACGCCTTCCTGCACGAAGAACCAGCCGGCTGGGTTGGGGGTGCCTCCTTCAGGCAAGGGAGCCCCCCCACCCCGACTCCCCTTCCCCCAGCACACCATGCCCCGTGGGCTCTACTTAACCACCAGCCCCGGCCCCTGGACACTGACCCCAGCAATCCTCATTTCAGTAGCAGCCAGGAGCCACCGAGCAAATACTTAAAAAGCACGTTTATGTGCTGACCTCCTCTTGGCACCACAAACAATGGAAGGTGACAAAGAACCTCAGCTGGCACCGGCCGGAAGGCAGCGCCCGCTGCGGACGCCGGGGGCACTTACGGAGAGCTTGTCGGGGCTGACCCAGTTGTTCTCAGGGAACTGCACGTCGAACTTGATGTACAGGTCGCCTTTCTCGAAGGGGTTCCGATACTGCGGCATTCCTTCCCCTCGAACCACCCGGACGCACCCTAGTATTTGAGTAAGTCGTGGGGAAAGTATGAGGAACTTTATCCAAGAAGAAGAGCGCTCAGTAATGTTCTTAAGAGCCACCTACTATGAGAAAAGCGCACGTTCCGAAAAAGCACAGGAAGCCCGCTCAGGGCAGGACACTCACCCGGCTCGATGACTTTGCCGGGCGGGTACTTCACCACGATCTGACGGGCATCGAGGTGCTTGAATGTGAACTGGAAGCCGCAGAGGGCCTCCACGAGGCCTATCTTGTACGTCATGTGCAGGTCGTTGCCGTCCCGCTGGAACACCTGGGGGAAAGCAGCAGGCACATCTCCTCAAGACAGAGCCACACGGCCGTGCTCTGTGCCTCGAACCGACTTCACAACTTCCATTTAACCATCCAGTGCAAAGCCCCATCCCCACGCCCTAAATTTATGTAAGAAAACCTAGCCGTTCTCAAGTAATCTGCCAGAAACTTCCACCAGGCAAGCCCTGGAATGGGGAGGCAATGGCTCAAACCTAAGTCACAGCTGAGGCCGCAGAAACAAACAGGCGGGCCCTGCAGGCCCATTTCCTGGCTCGGCTCCGAGCTGAGGGCGCAGAGGCCCAGCAGGATTCTGGGAGCAGGTTCGCCCCCGGAGTGCTCCCCAGACAGGATCCCAACAAGGGCAAGGGAGGGCCAAGTTCAACATAAACAGTTCCACCAGCAATGCTCAGCCAATGAAGGCGCTAACGCCACGCGTCACGTCGCACAGGTACGAACAGGTTCCTCTCCCCTACACCCAACACCTGTCCAGAGGAATGCAAATCAACAATAAACCCGTGGACTCAGTCACCAGCGCCGACGTCACTCCATCAACACCCAGAATGTCCCCGCACTTCCACGGCAGGAAAACACGTCCCTCTGCACACGCCTGCTTCGCAGCTTTTCACAAACATCCAGACGCTTCACTTCTGAAGTTTAATATAATAAAACCAACTGCAGGGAATGGTCACCTAGATGTTTTTCAATGCTAGTCTCTCCTCCAAAGAATGCTGGGCAGTTCTGAGCAGAGAGGAACCTGAAAGACAGCCCGTCCCAAACCCTCCTCCCAAATTTTCCCATAAAAGAAAGCTGACCTCACACATCCTCCTGACCAGGGGCCCAGTGCCTGCGCCCGCAGCCGGGAACGGACCGTTTTGAACCACATACCCTTCAGTTAAGGCTACATTGGCGCGCTCTCCCTCCTTCTCCCCCCTCACCTGCCCCCCGAGATTTAGAGCCAGTGGGCAGCAGTGGCAGCACATTCTAGGCTCACCCCCTGAACCTGCTTTCAAGGCCCCCTTCTCTCTGCCTTCCCAGCGAGCCGGAGCAGCCACCTGGGCTCACTTCTTCAAAAAGCAGCTCTGCTGGAAGGAGGGACAAGACGTGGGCGCTGCTCTTGGGCATCTTGGACAGGAGGGCTCACCTTGATGTGGTTCCAATAAAAAATGGTCTGAGTTTTTTGGCTTTTCTGGGGCGGTGGTGGGAGAGGGTTAGGCTAGCCATTTTGATGCTAAAATTCAGAGAACACACAAGCAAGAACAATTGGGAAATTTTTAAAAAACAGGATGAAGAGAAACTACCAAGAACGAGGCAGCAAACAACTTAAAAGTGACAATCACGTCTGAAAAACCAACACAGGAGGGACTAGCCTCACCAGGGCCCACGGTCCTTTGTGCAAATGCACTTTGGCAGCCAGATCACCAGCACACGCATGTGCACACATGCGCGCACACACACAGAAAGACCAACACACACGATACACAGCATCCCAGCAGCGAGTGCTTCCCTCAGGAGATTTACATGCTGCTTCAGATACAGCCCCACCCCGACCTCATGGCCTCACCATTACTTCAGCACAAGAGTTGGGAGTGAAAAACACAAAAAACAAAATAAGTACAAGATTTTTCATGAACTAGTTCAAACTAGTCTAATTTTCTTCAGAAGGCTCAGAATGTTTTCAGTGGTAGAAATTAAACAATTGCCCAGTGCGGCTGGCGTGGCTCAGGGGTTGAGCGTCGACCTATGACCCAGGAGATCAAGGTTGATTCCCGGTCAGGGCACAGGCCTGGGTTGTGGGCTCGATCCCCAGTGGGGGGCAGACAGGAGGCAGCCCATCCATGATTCTCTCTCATCGTTGATGTTTCTATTTCCCTATCCCCCTCTCCATTCCTCTCTGAAAAAACAAAACAAAACAAAACAAAAAAAACATTAAAAAACAAAACAAAAACAATTGCCCAAATCTCATCTTGGGTTCAGATTTCCTGGTCATAAAACCGGGAAGGCCCCACCCTGCCCTCTCCCGAGGTGAGCCCCCTCGCTGGCCTTTGCCATCTCCTGTTAGACCACCAGTGGGACCGCCGCCTGCTGGAAAGCCACGCACTCCCCAGCGGCCCACGAGCCACAGTGACATCACTCAGACACCTCCCCGCGGCCCCAGCAGAAAGGCAGCCTACGCATCCCTCCCTGGGCCCGACGACGGCCCTGAGGGAGGACCGGCTTTGTGTGCAGTTGAGCCAAGCCCAGGGAGGCCAACGCCGCTACACGGGAGTCAGAACTGAAGTCCACTGACCTCCATGTCTAAATCCCCACTGAATTATACAGCCTCAGTACAGGCTGAACTTAGGGGGGCAAGTCCAACATGCCAGAACACCACCCACCATTCCTACCCCCCCGACTTCCTCACCACCCTCCTGCCCTGTGCGCAGACACCACGCAATAACTGCCCCTCGCTCCCCGTGAGGTGTCCCGGGAGCACCACGCACAGCTGTGCCATCTTACAACCCGGCCTGCTCTGTGCCCAAGCGGACTCTAACCATCTCCACTCCTTGGCCATCTTTCTATCTTTGTGCCTTTAATGCCGTGTATGGTGCTGTGCATGGAAGGCAAGGCTGAACACAGTGCTAATTAACAGAGAAGCTCGTAAAAGAGCTACAAATATTCCAGCCTACGAGACCCTAAGGACTTCTAGAAATTACTATTTTCCAGCAATCTAAGAGATCCTCGCTTTTTGTGAGCTTGGCAATATCCACAAAGGGCCAAGATGTATAGAGCAATCTATACCTTCGCCGAGGCTAGAAGCTTGACTGATACCCCTGAGAAAGGCTGGGGCAGCAACTCACCCAGCGAGGGAATGGAACCCAGTCACATTCCCAGAATCTGCATCGCAAGGCAGCTTCCCCAGAGGGGGTTCTTGAAGTGATTTAAAAACCTTCATTGGTAGAAATCGCCATCAAATGGGAGAAAATTTTCGTGTAAACTAAGAAGGGGGGTGACCTGTGGAGACTTTCATTGGAACCTGAGTCAATGGGACCAAGGACAAAGCCAGAGCCCTGTCAAATGCTTCCATAGCCAAGCATTTGGGGCCCGGCCATTGTGGCTCAGTGGTTGAGCACCAACCTATGCGCAGTTCGATTCCGGGTCAGGACACATGCCCAGGTTTCGCACTCGATCCCCAGTGTGGGGCGTGCAGGAGGCAGCTGATCAATGATTCTCTCTCGTCACTTGCCCTCTCCCTCTCTAAAATCAATTAAAAAACAATTTTTTTTTAAGAATCTGGGTGATTACTGAAGGACTGTTTCACAAATAGCCTGATCTATTCTCCTTGAATAAAGGTCTACAGTGCACTGCACAGCACCTTAAATACAAGCGCAATGGCACAACCCAAGGACCACACACTAGGTCACATCGCTGGACCAGTTAATTCTGCCTTGTACGTAACATGCAATACACTTCGATCAGAAATTTAAAATAAAACAATGTTCAACTGCAGAACCTTTCCTTTCCAGAGACTCTCGCCTGGGCACCCAGTGTGTAGAACAAGTCAACAGAGCAGCACTGAGGACTGAAGCCCTGTCCGCCGCCCCCTCCACCCCTGGGGGCTGTACAGGGAAAGGGAGCTGCCTCAGCCTTCTGGTCCGGGCCCTCGTCATCAGACACGGAGGCCGGGGACAGAGACCACGAGACGACGAGCTACAGTGCTAGTCAACGCCACGGCGGGGCCCCACCGGGCTAACCAGGCCAGCCCCACACCTCAGCCGGACCACTGGGCACTTCCCCGTGCACAGCGCTGCTCCGGGAAACCCAGGCACACCTGACCCGCCCCTCGCACGCACCCCCCACCCCGAATAAAGCCAACACCAAGGACCTCACCTCATGTTCCTTCTCTTGCAGCAAGAGAACGATGTCTCCCGGCTCCACTCCGGGCGCCTGGTCCGCCTCCCCCGCGAACGTGATCCTCTGGCCGTGCTTCATGCCCTTGTCCACGTGGACTTCGAGGATCTTGACTTCTTTAATCACCTTCTTCCCCTCGCACTTTTTACAGCGGTCCTTCTCGTTAATGACCTCTCCTGGGAAGAGAGGCCAGGCAAGCTTCCAGTGAGATTACTCGGCTGCCCTCAGGTCAGGTAGGTCTTGCTAAGGCCTTTATTCATTAAATACATTTTCTGAACTCCTTTAACGGCCACCGAACATTTTGATTAGAGAATCATTCTTAGTATCAAAAACTCACACCTCACTGCTGGTTCCCTGAGGGCCAACCTACCCAGGCCTCCACCATTTCTGAGCATAATGGAGCACAATGTGCCTTAAACCCTTCCTGGTCCTGACTCTCTTCCTGGAGTGAAAACAAAGCCGAGCGCCCGGAAACAAAAGGGGTGTCAGGTGTCCCAGCTGGTTTGGCTCTGGATAGAGTGACTATGGACTAAAGGGTCCCCGGTTCGATTTCAGTCAAGGGCACACGCCCGGCTTGCGGGCTCCAT
This sequence comes from Myotis lucifugus, assembly GCF_000147115.1. Classification (NCBI taxonomy): domain Eukaryota; kingdom Metazoa; phylum Chordata; class Mammalia; order Chiroptera; family Vespertilionidae; genus Myotis; species Myotis lucifugus. Next base: position 253,843 of record NW_005871734.1, on the reverse strand, counting down.
CCCCACTAGGGGGCGTGCAAGAGGTAGCCAATCCATGATTCTCATCATGGATGCTTCTCTCCTCCTCTCCCTTCCTCTCTGAAATAAATGAAATTAAAAAAAAAAAAAACAAGGGGTGTCAGGTGCTGGATTCTACAAACGCTCCTTCATTTTTGTGTTCAGCCTTAGTTTCATGTGTTTAACCCAAATAAAAATGTAACTATCCTCATGGCTCATTATTACTGTGCACTTGGCAGTGAATTTCATTTCCTTCGAAGACGAAAAGCTGCACAGGCGCCCTGCTATGGGTCTCCCTTTACGTAGTTCACGATCAAGGACAACTGCTGAAACCCGCTAGATGCTGCATTAGTGGCATGAGTCCCTCCACACCACGCTCAGGACACGCAGCTTCTTTTCTTCCCTACGCACTCTTCTGAAACATTTGATTAGTGTCTAATAAAATAAAATGGAAGTTATACATAGATTGTGAAAGAAGTGTCGATTTCTAATGGCTGATTGGCACCCTGTAATGCTTAGAGGACATGTGTCATCAGTAACTTCTGAGTCTGTTTCTAGAACACGTTGCAAAGCATGTTCTACAAAATATCAGTGCCTCCAAGTGGCAACGGCCCCCGGGCAGGTCTGCCAACTCTGGCTTCTCACAGCGGACTGTCAGCCACAGTGAAAGGGAAACGCCCGAGCCCTCTCGCGGGGAAGGTAACAGGCAGCTTCCCCAAGTGACCTCGCCCTCCCAGGAGCATTGGGAAAAGGATGCTCTAAACCCGTGCTCTCCGCTACGACAGCCACCACCAGCCACGGCTCTACGTTTAAACTAAGGACGCAGTCCCTCCGTCACATTCAACAACTCAGGAGCCACAGGAAGCTGGTGGTGACTGTTCTGGACGTTGCAGACACAGAACATTCGGTCAAGGCAGAAAAGTCCTTTTGGCCAGCACGGCCCCAGGGCCGCAGGCCCGACTGCCAGGCCTGTCTACCCGGGAGGCAGCAGGCTCACAGGAAGCCGTCTCTTCTCAGAAGGGTAACTGACCATTGGCTGCTTCCCCTCCATCAAACATCACCTTACAAATCTGAAGGACAAATCTGTCCACTCTCCTGCTATTAGAAAAGAGAAACATTTCCCTGGACAGAATACACATTTATGGCTCATCTGGGTTCACTGGGCCTAGGCCTGATGGAGTAATTCTTTTCATATTTTCCTTCCAGAACTCTCCGTGGCTTTTCTTTATTTAACAGGAAGATACAACCACTCTGAGAAAGAAAAACTGCGCGCCTCCCCACTTCTGCGCACCCACCCCCAGCCTGGAGGCCGGAGCCCAGCACGCACCTTCTCCGTTGCAGTCGGAGCACACGGACTGCATCTGCTGCACCATCCCCGGGGCCAGCTGCCGGATCATGATGCGGACGCCGCGACCCCGGCAGGCGCTGCACTTCTGAACAGCCCCTGACTTTCCACCTTGGCTAAAGCAAGCAAAGGCATCCGTTAGCTTCTGCCCACCGACCAAGACGAGCAGGACTGTGCTTTTCACCTTCATCTTCAACCCTCAGCGACTATTAAACTGACTCGCGGAGGGCCCAGGAGATGTTCTGTTGAGTAGTGAGTTTTAAACCAAGAACAACTTTTCTCTGGCAGACACTCAGGGTGCCACTGAGAGCGCAGATGAGATTGAGTCATAAACCAGGACACACTTACCCATTGCACGCACTGCAGAGCACGTTCTTGCTAAGCTGTAGTTTGGTGGTCTTGCCATTATACAGATCTTCTAAAGACACTCTGGGGAGAAAAGAATTGGGTTCAATCAAATTTTGCCCGGTTCTCTTAAATACAGACGTAAATGACAGCTGAAACAGCAAATTTCACTATAACCGTCTCAAACAAAGAATTTAAAACACCTTTCATGAAGCCACCGACTAAGGTTTTGTTTTGTGGCCTGAAGTATCAACAAGATTTTACGGTCCCGGACAGTACAGATGCGCCCAAAGCCAGCACCAGGGTCAGGCCAGCGTGTGCTGTTGCGTTTTCTGAGAAAGCTGGTCAGTGCAAACTCAAGTGCACAACCTTCCTCTGGCCTCAGGCAGGAACCCCCTTTTCCAGGACAGAACGGGCACAGCGAGGCTAAGTCAGTCCTCCCTCCACAAGGCTCTCAGCCTCCAAGCACGATTCAGAAAGGCTACAAAGTCCCATTATAACTGGTGGTGGCACTCGGAGTGCATGTCTCAAAAAAGAAAGGGAAAAAAGTGGCCTTATCTACAGTGTGACCGAGAGGAGGAGACGAACAGGTTTTTAACAGAGAGCCGACCAGTCTTAAAGCTCTAAAGAACCCAGTGAATTCTAAGCAAAACTGCATCAACTTTTACCAAATTTTCAGAGCTCTAAGACCCAAAAAGGGTGGAGTTAAAAAGTCTATTAAAAATATATGACGTAGCCCTAGCTGGTTTGGTTTAGCGGATAGAGCGTCAGCCTGCAGACTCAAGTGGCCTGGGTTTGATTCCAGTCAAGGGCATATGCCTGGGTTGCCGGCTCGATCCCCAGGTGGGGGCGTGCAGGAGGCAGCCAATCCATGATTCTCTCTCATCATCGATGTTTCTATCTCTCTCTCCCTCTCCCTTCCGCTCTGACATCAATAAAAATATATTTAAAAATATGACTTATAAAACCCAAAGTGCCTTTACTCATACAGCACAGATGAATTACAGGACCATTCTTTTCCAAAGTAACCTCCAGGGACCTACGTATATTGAATCTCACACTGTTCTTCGTGAGTTCAGTTTGGTCTTACCCTCCCAACCGTGTGGTACATCTCCTTTGGTGAGTACAGATGTACTTTAAAATAGAGGAGCAAAAAAATAGTTGGAAGTATTCCACAAAGAACAGTCTTCTGCGGTATTCAAACTTTCTCAAACTTGTTATCTGAAGCTGAGACTGTCCATGTTCCAGGCAGCATGAGAATAAAACACTTACGGACGAACATTCCCAGCACCGGAGTCATGCCATTTCCAGCGTCACCGCGGACAAAATGCCCTGGTTGTACCTGCCTTTTACTTTTCATACGAACCTTTAACCAAATCACGGACAGAAAACAAACAGGTAGGGCTTCTCCCTGGCACTTCACATCACAGCACGCAAGACCACACCAAGAGGCCAGAAAAGTCCTCATTTCAACAAACGTGGCCAAGAAAGGAAAAACGTGGGTAACGGTCTGCGAAGCTGGAACCCTTCGCCAGTGGGACTAAACCGGCAGTTTCTACCAGGAAACTAGGCTGTATTTTTGGGCCTCAAAACACGGCTGCCGGCCTGGGAATCTCTGCCAAGGAGCGAGCTGCACGCAGATCCTCAGCAGCACCGCCGATCACAGGAGAAACTGGCACCCTCCCAGGGAAAGGGGAGCGACTGATACCGCGGCTGGAGCAGTATACAGCCACCCAGACGAAATGCTGCCATAAAGGGGAAATGTTAAGTGATGCCAGAAGAACACAGCAGGAAATAAACTGCAGGCACTGCATACTATGAAACAAAATGTAAAGGAGATATGAAGAACCATGAAATTGAGCACTCTTGATTTTATTTACTTCTTAGACCATTTCTTTCTTTTTCTTTTTTTAATGTTTTTATTGATTTCAGAGAGAAAAGAGAGGGAGAGATAGAAACATCAATGATGAGAGAGAATCATGGATCGGCTGCCTCCTGCACGCCCCACACTGGGGATCGAGCTAGCAACCCGGACATGTGCCCTGACTGGGAATCAAACCCTGACCTCCATGTTCATAGGTCGATGCTCAACCACTGCGCCATACCGGCCAGGCCTTAGACCATTTCTTTGTTAAAGAAACATATGAAAAACTAACCAACACTGCACAAGTGTTACCCTTGGAATAATATCCAAATGATAACATTTCTAAGGATAAATTCTTTTAATATACAAATTTAAGAATGAGAGTCAAACAATGTAACAGGTTATGCTTTACTTCCTCTAATCTGCTCAAATGAATAGATAACATGAAATATTTTAAATACTGGAAATTCAGTCCCTGGCATTTGCTTGTAAAACCATTGTTAGTTTAAAAAGCTGACAGGACCCAAGGCCTCACAAATTTTACAAAGTAAAAAAGCTAGTTTCAAATTATAGCAGGTTCATGAGCTCACTCACAGTCTAAGATCAAGGTCAGACCCATTCATATGTTGGCAGGTGAATGTCAGGCTCGAAGCCAGCAAGCTCCATGGAAACCAATTTCGGAGTTCTCACTGAGGATCAAGTAATGAGCGACTACAACACGCAAACAAACCAGCCGGGCAGGCACTCAGCTAGTATGTTTTTAATAAAAAGTGACTTGGAAGACTTAAATACTTCAAAGAGGAGAACCTCCATCATTGGAAACGTCAATCATGTACTCTGCCTGGGGAGCACATGAACAAAACCATCTTCCCACTCAGGGCAAACACCAACCACCCTTCAAGATCTGTAGCAAAACGCAAACACCCAGGTTACCAAATTCAACTTAGTCACCCAATGAGAATGGTAAGGCTCATGGATGACTGTTTTCTGATGAAAGATAAAACATTTTTTGATACCGTTTCTCCTCTACTATTACTACTTGAAAGAAAGCACTTAAAAAAAAAAAAAGGAAAAAGAGATATTCACTTGAGTGGATGCATCATGTCCTCTCCTCTTCTTCTGCCATTTCGACTTCTACTCTGATTGCCCATGAAGCCAAACAGTCCCCCACCGAAAATGTGAGAGAAGATGTCATCCATGCCACCGCCTCCGCCGCTGCCTTCCCGAAGGCCTTGCTCTCCATAGCGGTCGTATAACTCGCGTTTCTCAGGATTTGATAGTACTTCATACGCAAAACTTATTTCTTTGAACTATAAAGGAAAAGGAAAACAATCGGATTTTTAAATAGAAGAGTGGAGAAAGGCTACAGGAATCCAGAATCCACTTAATTCTGGAAGGTGCGAGCTGCCTTTGGTTTGATCCTGGTCCTATTTATCACCCACCACGGCCCAGAATGTTGGTATTCCTGTCACAAAACCAAAATCCTCTGAGCATAAAAACTGGGCTCACGGGCATTAACGGACTTTTCTTACATTCCTTTTACAAGGAGGGCAACTTAAGTTCAACACTGAAACCTTGGTGGGGGGGAAAGTCTCAAATTACTTACTTTGTCTCCAGCATTTGGATTCTTATCAGGGTGGTATTCCTTGGCTAATTTTCTGTACGCCTTCAATAAGGGGCAAAAAACAAACAAAAAAGGGAGGGTTAGATACAAAGACCGGTGAGTACCAACTTAATAACCACTTTTCCGGGAAGCATCATAACCTTTCAAAAATAGCTTTATTCCCTGGAACCATTGCCGCTTTCCATCGTAACGCTGTTTACTCACTGATTTAATACAAGAAAGCAGAGCGCAGTTATGCTTGAAAAGAGGTTATACTGAAGCCAGATGCAAACAATGAAACGGTGCCGCAGGAAAAAAACAAAAACCCACAACGTTGAAACGCTCCTAGTCTTCACTGTTGCCCAGTGTCTCCGATGGCCAGTAACCGGGTCAAGAAGACTCCAGTAAGAAACTGCAGGGCACTGCCACTGGAAACCCAGCCACGGGGAGCATCCTGCTCAGGATGGACGGGCCCTCTAAGCCTAACACCCGGGCAGCCAAGAGGAGCTCCGGGTCGTGTTTTCTTTTCATGCGGGGGGCTCACCTGGGGTCTAAGTGCAGGGACATGCTGGGTGGAGGGGGCTGAGCTGCCCTGCACCCAGGTCTGCATCCACAGGCCCACGCATTACATAATGGGCCGGCATTTCCGGTAGGGCAACAGGAAGTCCCTCTGCCTCCCCACAGTCCCCGTCCCGCCGCCCGAGGGGCCGATTCGGGTTTTCTCCGCTCGCGGGTGCGGAGCCTGCGGGCCCGTGGAGGTGCCGGGGGGTGTCATCCGCCGCCTCGGGTGCTGTGCCATCCTGCGCGGTCAGCCTCGCGGCCTGCGCGGCGCGACGACGAGGCCTCGCGTTTATTTTTAGTCGGCGGACACTCAGGTGTTTGGCCGGGACCCACGCCGCCGCCCGAAGCGGGTGCAGCACCGCCCGCTTACCTGCCCGGACCAGGCGCCCAGACGCAGGCCCCCGGCGCGCGAGTCCACGCGGGCGGGAGGGCGGAGCGGCCGCGGCCCCAGCAAACAGCCCACCCGCCCCGCCGCCCCGGCCGGCGGCCGCGACCCTCCCTCCCGTGGGGTCCCGGACTCCGCCCGACGCGGCGCCGGCGTCCGCGGCGGGGACGTCCCTCCCGGGGCCGGGAGCCTCGGTCCAACCTGTTTTTCCAGGCGGGTGACCCGGGCGCCCGCCGCGGGAGGGAGGAAGGAAGCGCCACGGCGTGCGCGCAGCGGTGGGCCGTGTTTGCTGCAGCTGCGG
>NW_005871734.1:228343-246947 GCF_000147115.1 Myotis lucifugus | reverse complement strand
GTCGCACAAGATGGCCGCCGCATTCAAGTCCGGGCCACAAGGAGAATACCTATAAGGTCCTGCCTCCAAGATGCGGTCACGGAGCCGGCCTGGCGGTCGGCATCCAGCCCGGCGCGGGGAGCCTCCCTCCCGGCTGCCGGCTGCCCTGGGGCCGGCTCCCTCGGGGCTGGCGGTGAAAACAGCCCCTGGGGGTGCGGGTCTTGGTGTTTCACTTCCGGGCAGATGACACCCAGGAGCACGGCAGTCACGTGTCACCCCCCTATGTCCTAACCTTCAGCTTCTTTCCTAAACACCGTTTCCTAAACACGTGTGCACCTAAGAGGCGCCTGTGGCCCTGGCCGGTTAGCTCAGTGGATAGAGCGGCGGCCTGCGGACTGAAGGGTCCCGGGTTCGATTCCCGGTCGGGGCACATGCCCGGGTTGCGGGCTCATCCCCAGTAGGGGGCGTGCAGGACATGCCCGGGTTGTGGACAAAAGTTTTCCAAAAGCATAAGCCATATTTGTGAACACAAAGAACACACACAAATAGGATGCCGATCCTTTGGAGCCTGCCCTGGTAGTAAAGACCCAGCACCAGCATCTCAGGACAACCTCTCCTCCTTTTTCCTTGAGACCTGGTGTGGCCGTGGCCCGTGTGGCTCAGTGGGTTGGGCGTTCTCTCCCCTGCACAGAGAGGTCGCAGGTTTGATTCCAGGTCAAGGGCACATGCCCGAGTGCAGGAGGCAGGAGGTGCCTCATCAATGTTACTTCCTTACGTTCACACATTGATGTTTCTCTTTCCCTCTCCCTTCCTCTCTCAAATCAAGAATAATAACACATTAAACAAAACAAAAAAAAAACCCACGTTTTAAAGACCTGGTTGTGGAGGGCCTCTAGTACATGCCAAGGAGTTTGCAAATTCATCCCTGCAAACCCTGACACTCCTTCCACCTAGCTCCTCCCTTTCCCACAAATCCATGGGAAATGCTGCTCCTTCAGTGCCCTGCTCCTGGGTCCCTCAGACTGGGACAGACTGTCTCCACGGAGGCGCTTGGAGACAGGTCTGATGTGGGCTGTCAGTGGGCTTTGGGTGTGAGTCTGAACTCCACGAATAGGCTGTAGGTTTCTAGGGGGAAATTCGTGCCCCACAAGGTCTGGATCTGAGTGCAGGGGAGGCCTCGATCATTTCGGACTCCCCACTTCCTTTTCACACGCTGAGAGGTTCCCAAGAGGCGGTATTAAGCCGTGGTGGAGTCGGAGTGTGTGGGTTGCGGGCCCGGCCCAGCCGTTGATGAACCACGTGGCTGTGAGCCAGTGACTTTTCCCAGGCTGTTTCCTCCTGTGTCAAATGGCGTTTCACAGTATTTACATCATGGGCTTGTTTTGAGGGTTAAAATAACACAGATAGGGGACCTGGAACAGGAGCTAAAACAAATAACCACGAGCAGTTTTATGTTGCGTCCATTTGCCGCATCTCTGCTCAGGTCTTCATCCCTTTTAGTCCCTGGCTCCCCCAGGGGGTTCCCTGCCTGTGGACTGCCCTCCTCCTTCCCTTTTCATGGTCTCACCCCTCAAGGTCTCCCTGCTCGGCAAGGACCATGAACTCCTCCTCCACCGGGTCCTCAAATCCTCTCCCACATGTCGGGCTGTCAGTGGCCTTTATATCGTTTGTCTTATTTTCTTTCTGCTCTAAAGAGTCAAGAAGAGCTGGACTTTTCTCATGTGTTTCAGTTTTATTCTTTTTTTTTTTCAGGGGAAAAGCCCTCTGGTGGTTCATGTTTGGCTTCTGCGAGCCTAAACTCGTCTCCACCTCTGTTATTTCTGACCTGATTCTAATCTAGCTCATATTTTGCGTGTGTTTTCCTTTATTTACCACCCTGTCTCCAGTTCTGAGGGCTGCTGTGGTCAGCATCGTTACCGGCTGATCTTGTAGGTCAACAAGTGATTTCGGAACAGTTCCCTGCACTCCCAGGACACACGGCCGCTCCCCGTCCTCACACTGAGTCACACCGTGTCCGGGTGAGCCCTGCCGCACTTCAGCCACCCACTGCGTGTTCTGCGTGTTTTGCAGGGAGCTCACATATGGTATGGGAGCTCAGGTATGGTATGGGAGCTCACGTATGGTATGGGAGCTCAGGTATGGGAGCTCGGGCCGGGAAGGGAGCCAGCCCCTCACCTCATGGCGCGGCTCAGGCACCACGGAGTGCTGAGTCACAGTGCACCCGCGGGCTGCCCTCACCGGGCCAGGATTGCAAGTTCGAGGCTGGAGAGATGTTGGATTCCTGCCAGGCTTCTCCGCTCAGTTCCTCTTCAGCGGCTTGGTGCACTTGTGCAACTGCAGGGTGGAGGTGGGAGGAGGTGGGTGAGGACTGGGGAGGGAGTGGACGAATGATAATATTGTCAAGGACGTTGCCACTGCTCACCACGAACACAGACCCCTGCGATCCATCCCGTTAGCCAGCCCTGTGTGTATGTGGCTCAGGCGGGCCAGAGAGGCGTTTTGTGCCTGCCTTTAATATCACTAAACTCTTTAAAACAGTGGTTCTCAACCTTCCTAATGCTGTGACCCTTTAATACAGTTCCTCATGTTGTGGTGACCCCCAACCATAAAATTATTTTCGTTGCTACTTCATAACTGTCATGTTGCTACTGTTGTGAATCGTCATGTAAATATCTGATATGCAGGATGGTCTTAGGCGACCCCTGTGAAAGGGTCGTTCGACCCCCAAAGGGGTGGTGACCCACAGGTTGAGAACCGCTGCTTTAAAATATGTTTTTTGTTGATTTGAGAGAGAGAGAGAAAGGGAGAGAGATAGAGAGATAGACACATCGGCCGGCTGCCCTCGCCGGGAATTGAACTGTGACCTCCTGATTCACGGGTTGATGCTCAACCACTGAGCAACACCGGCGAGGCAGGACTGACCAATTTCCTAAATGAAAAAGAAAAAAGAAAGAGAGCTTGATTTAATCTACCGTAGAAAAATGTCACTAAGTGACGTTCACCAGCAACTTATTATTCACGGTTGTGCTGATCTCTCCTTGAATGTCTGTTAGACCCATAGACATCTTACAAGGAAATGAAGATGAAAAATGTTTTTTATTAATACATTTATGTTATTCAAAAGTCTAACCTATTTAAAAATTATACCAAGAAATCTTGCTTCCACCCCCATCCTCTCTACCTCACTCCATTGCCGATATTTCTTTATTACCCTTCTCTTTTTCTATGCAAGTCATGCAAATACAAATTTATACATATATATGTGTCACACACACACACACACACACACACATATATATTATTGATTTCAGAGAGGAAGGGAGAGGGAGAGAGAGACAGAAACATCAATGATGAGAGAGAATCATTGAGCGGCTGCCTCCTGCACGACCCTACTGGGGATAAAGCCGACAACCGAGGCCTGTGCCCTGACTGGGAATGGAACCATGACCTCCTGGTTCATAGGTCCGCGCTCAAATTTATATTCTTATCTACACTTTTTATTAATAGAAAGAGTAGGATACTCTATGTACTGCTCTGCACTGGCTTTGGTCATCGAATAAATCCTGAAAATTAGCATCAGTACGTAGATTATCCTCATTCTCTCTCTCTCTCTCTCTCTCTCTCTCTCTCTCTCTCTCTCGGTAAAAGTTTTATTGAAATATAGCAACATACATCATGATTCATTTAATCAGTTCTTTATTGATGAGCAGTTGACTTGTTATCTGCTCAGTAAGATATGTATCTATGCCAGAAATGAAAAGGCCTTAGAAATTATTCTTTACTTCCCAACCATGAGAAAATAGGATCTAATTCCTCAGGGGCATTCTACAAGGCTGAATCAAGTTCTGAATTCACTTTTGATAGTTTAATTTTGAAGAACATTGCTTTAATCAAGAGAAAAATGTACATTTTCTGTAGTACAGAGGGCATTCATATTTCATACCCCAAAATTAAACAGCTCCCAGGGGACTATAGAAAGCCAACCGCCAGCCCAGCCGGCGTGGCTCAGTGTTTTGAGCATCGACCTATGAACCAGGAGGTCACGGTTCAATTCCCGGTCAGGGTTGCGGGCTCGATCCCCAGTGTGGGGCGTGCAGGAGGCAGCCAATCAATGTTCTTTCTCATCATTGATGTTTCTCTCTCTCTCTCCCTCTTCCTTCCTCTCTGAAATCAATAAAGAAAAAAAAAAGGAAAGAAAGAAAGCCAACAGCCATCAGCATCGGCACTTACCACTTGAGCTCGAAGTCGTGAGCTTTCCCTGTGATTCAGGGGACAGTACCTCGAAACGGCACCAGGGACAGTCGCTTCGAATTACAGTTTCTAGGTCGATGTAATGGAGACGTTCCTCCCGGGGCGGTTTAGCTGTGCACTCGGCCAGCAGACTTTCCCCACGATGGAGACCAGCCGCTCGGGTCCCTGGAAAAGTACTCAGACGCCATCGGAGGGGCGCGGGCCTGGCCGGGAAGCCCTCTCCTCCTCTGCAGGGAGCCGCGGGAGAATGCTCGCCGGGGAGCCCGATCTCCGTGAGATGAAGTTCACGGAAATGACCGCGTTCAGGTCAGCCTCCTGGGCGGGCGGCCCCGTTCTGAACATTTCTCTCAGCAAATCAAACACAAGCCGCTGGCCCGGCCGGCGTGGCTCAGGGGCTGAGCATCCACCCAGGAACCAGGAGGTCAGGGTTTGATTCCCGGTCAGGGCACAGTCCCGGGGTTGCGGGCTCCATCCCCAGTGTGGGGCGTGCAGGAGGCAGCTGATCCATGATTCTCTCTCATCATTGATGCTTCTATCTCTCCCTCCCTCTTCCTTCCTCTCTGAAATCAATAAAAACATTAAAAAAAACCCCACCCCAAACCCCACAAGCCACTGAAGTGTTTGTCTCCTGGCAGATGAGTGGACTGGCAGACCAAGGAGCGTCATGATGGCCCTGCTGACGGGACAGCCACCGTTTCCGTGGTGACCGGAGTTGTCGGGCTCAGGGGTGGATGGGAGAGGATGCCGGGAAGCCCCGTCCAGGGTGGGGCCAGGACACTCCGTTCACCAACGCAGACGGCTGCTCCCTCGCCCCTGCTCCTCAGGCCCAGCCTCCGGACTAGGGGAGTCAGGTGCCCCCTCCCCCAAGGCTCCCCCTCTCTCAGGGGGAAGGCGGGAGCCGTCCCCCATCCTGGGCTTCTGTGACCAGCGCCCTGCCCTGGTCTTGGGGGGAAGGAAACAGACAGCAGATGGTCTGAAACCCCAATGTCAGGCTGACCCCTGACACCCCCACGCACACTCCCCCAGCCCCGGCTGCGGCAGGAACAGAGGGAGAAGGACAGTCTGCAATCACCTAAGCCCAGCCCTGGCCTGTGTGGCTCAGTGGATAGAGCGTCGGTCTGCGACTGAAGGGTCCCAGGGCACATGCCCAGGTTGTGGGCTCGATCCCCAGTGGGGGGCGTGCAGGAGGCAGCTGATCAAGGATTCTCTCTCATCCTTGATGTCTCTCTCTCTCTGTCCCTCTCCCTTCCTAACTCTGAAATCAATAATAAAAAAAAAGAGTCACAGCCTCCTGAGCCGTCCGTTCCTGGGCTGGGCTGGGCGGGAAGGGTTTGGAGTGGACATCAACGCAGCTGGTCCCCCCCACTCTGGCCGCCAGGGGGCGGGCGGGCCTGTGAGATGCTTTTCTCCATCCGGCGGAGGAGACTGGGGGTTTCAGGAGGCGGGGGAGGTCCCCTTGCTCTTTGCTCTGAAACCAAGTCAAAGAGGAGAGAAACCGGGGCACCCCGTCTTCCCGGAGGTTGGGGGGTCTGCCTGGAAGTCAGGGGAGCAAGGACTGCCCTCTCCCCTTGTCAGTCTCTCTGGGGCTCTGATATTCTATGTCCAGGTGAGAGGTTTATTCATTATCCCACAGGTACCCCGAGCCGCGGTCCCTCCCCACCCAGGAGGGGGCGTCCTAGTGGGGCCGCAGCGGCCCACCACCCGGTCCCCCGGGCACCCTGGGATGGGAGCCCCCCAACTCCCCTGCTCCCTGTGCCTTTGACGACAGCCTCATGGGCCACTGGTGGGGACCGGCAGGCAAACCTCTTCCCCTGCCCTATTTTAAAAACAAGCATATATATTTTTATCGATTTCAGAGAGGAAGGGAGAGGGAGAGAATCATGGGCCGGCTGCCTCCTGCACGCCCCACACTGCGGATGGAGCCCGCAACCTGGGAATCAAACTGTGCCTCCGGGTTCATAGGTCAGTGCTCAGCCCCTGAGCCAGGCTGGCCAGGCCCCAGCCCTATTGCAGTCAGGACTCGATGCCTCTCAGGATGGTGGGGTGTGGGGGTCAGTAAGCACCCAGGCGCCTTCCCTCTCCCTCACCGGCCCCCCAGAAACTGATCGTCGCCCGCGGCCGGAGGGAGACAGACATGAGCGGCTCCGGCTTTGCCTAATTGAGTCGCTGGCATCAGCAGAGGAAGTCTGCTTGGCATCGCTCGCCGCGACGGCCATGAGAGAGAACGCGAGGCAGACTCGGGCTGGCGGCCAGCGGTGTCCCGGGAGGATCCCAGCAGCAGCGATGCCTGAACCAGACCATGGTCCCCACTCACGTTCCGGTTCACAGGGGTAGATGCACCCCCACCCCCACGTGTGCTCCCCTACCTGCGGCACCACCTGCAAAGGACAGTGTGGGCACTTAACTAGGCAACATCGGTGCCGGTCTCTGTGGGGGGGAAGAGGAGGAGGGGGGCCCCCATTGACCCCTGTGTGTCTGCAGTTAGACACGTGACTCCCTCTGACGTGAACAGAAATCTACGTGTGTTGGCGGCAGACAAAATAAATCTGCAAAATGATACAATTTGTGAATCTAGGTGAGGTGTTTACAGATGCTCATTCTATTTCTTCAACTTACTGTAGTTTTGAAACTTTTCAAAATAAAAGTTCAGCCGAAACCGGTTTGGCTCAGTGGATAGAGCGTCGGCCTGCAGACTGAGGGGTCCCGGGTTCGATTCCGGTCGGGGGCATGTACCTGGGTTGCGGGCATATCCCCAGTGGGGGATGTGCAGGAGGCAGCTGATCGATGTTTCTCTCTCATCGATGTTTCTAGCTCTCTATCTCTCTCCCTTCCTCTCTGTAAAAAAAATCAATAAAATATATATAAAAAAATAAAAAATAAAAATAAAAGTTCAGAGGAAACGAAAAAATGAGCCTGTCTGGCTGGGCCGAGCGCCCCGGGGCCACGCTGCCTGTTGGCTGGGAATGTCCGTGTCTTGTCGCTCAGGCCTGTCCACGGAGCATCTCAGACCCTGTGGTTGGTTTCCCTCCGGCAGGAGAGCACGGGGACCACTGGGCGGGCTGGACGGCAGCAGGGCCTTCGCCACCTCCCCTGGGAAGTGAGGGGGCATTTTGGCCGTATTTCCACGCATCAGACGCAGGTCACCAGGTCCAGGGGGGCAGGGCCGGACCCAGGATTGTGCCTAGGAGGAGGCAGGGATGACGGGACCATCGCAGGAGCCTCCTGCCACAGCTTTAGTCTTCCTTTTATACTGAAAATTGACCACTGAGGCCCGGCCGGTGTGGCTCCGTGGTTGAGCGATGAGCTATGAACCAGGAGGTCACGGTTCAATTCCTGGTCAGGGCGGCACATGCCTGGGTTGCGGGCTCGATCCCCAGTGTGGGGCGTGCAGGAGGCAGCCGATCCATGCTCCTCTCTCTCTCTCCCTCTCTGAAATCAATAAACATATATTTTTTAAAAAGTTAACGGCTGAGGAGGTGAGGTTGCCGGTGGCTGCGACTGGAAGGCAGAGGCCTCCCCGGAGTGTACGCCGGCCCCTGGCAGCAAGCGCACGATCTGTTACTTGTGCTCGGTTTCTGAGCTCTACAGTCTCGGGAGACCTTACACGGAGCAGGGGGAAACCACTCCGGGTGCAGCAAGAACTCCCTCCCCCATTCGCAGGACTATGCTTTGGTTCAGAATTTGAGACCATCCTGAGCTCCGCCACCCAGCTCACCAGAGCCAAGTGGCCAATGGAAGGATGGAGCCGGGTCTGAAAGGCGGGGCTCAGTGCCTGGGTTTCGGATGAAAACTCCTTCTCGCGGCCACAGCTCCTGGAATGCTTCTGAATGTCTCGGGAAGGACGGTGTGGGCTCGGTGGCCGCGGGCGCCAGGCCTCAGTCCGACACTGCGGACGGCGGGAGAGAGCCGTGTCTTTGTCCGCAGTCACACCAGGTCCGTTCGCTCTGCAACCGTTTGCGGACAGACCCGTGCTCACTGCCTTTTTCTTCTTCTTTTGCTCCGTGGCCCGCGTCTAACATGATTCTAAGTCTCAGGGGCGGGGCTCTTGCCTTACTTTGCTTCCTCCTCAGTGGACACTTAAAAAACAACATATGTACTAATATAAATATAAATATATATATAATTGAGTTCAGAGAGGAAGGGAGAGGGAGAGATAGAAATACCAATGATGAGAATCACTGATCGGCTGCCCCCTGCATGCCCCCCACTGGGGATGGAGCCTGCAACCCAGGCATGTGCCCTGACTGGGAATCGAACCTGGGACGCTGGTGGGGGCCGATGCTCTATCCACTGAGCCAAACCGGCTGGGGCTCATGCAGGAGGCAACCAATCGATGTGTTTCTCTCACATCAATATTTCTGTCTTTCCCTCTCTATAAAAAAAAAAAATATCAATGGAAACATATCCTCGGGTGATTAAAAAAATCACCAAAGCAAAACACTGAAGCTTCCTGTCAAGCCTACGCATTGTTAACAAACATTGTTTATTGGGAATTCACAGTAATTGTCTTGCCAAGAAATGGTGGCGACAGGTTGTGGAATGACATCGTTTCCATAGTTAGAGACAAAGGAGTAACAGGTAATGCTTTGAAAGAAACAAACAATTACAAGATTCATGACATTTAAGATCACGGGATGCTGTGTCCAAAGGCCTGGCCCGGAGCCGGGCCGGGATACGGCAGGCGCCGGGCGGGAGCACGGGGAGCACGGGCCGAGCTCCGAGACTCGCGCTCGCCTCTCTTCTCCGCCTTTGGGTTTCTCATGAGTGAGGTTGGACCACATCACCTTTCTGGGTCTTAAAAAAAAAATCCGAGAACTCAAGGTTCCTCTGACCAGTCTCCTGAGTCGGATCCAATAGATTGTGTTTAATACGTGGAATGAAGGGACAGGAAGCCGGCAGACACCGTCTGGCGAGAGAGCGTCCGTCCTGCCTGTGCCGGGGAGTCATCCCCCCGGGGCCGGTCCTCTCCCGGCTCCTCCGCTGACTCATCCCGAGACGGAGGCCCTGCCCAGCAGACGCGGCGCCCTCACTGCCGTAACTTGTGACACAGGACAGACCCAACACAGCTGGGGACACGCCAGAGGGGCCTTCGGTGATGGCAAACGGGGGAGCCTCTGCTTTCTGTTGAACCGTTAGGCGGACGTTTCCCCACGAGGCACCCCGAGCTGCGCCCACACCCTGGGAGAGGTGTTCCCACTGCTGCCACAATTGTGGGGGTCCACGCGTCCCGGAGGAAGACGTGAGGGCGCTGCCGGGTGGCTGCTCCCGCACTGAAGGACCCCCCCATCTTCTCTTGTCCGTGACACGGGGCACCGTGTTCACCGTGAAGGGCTGCATTCGTCTCCCACGACCAACACGTATGGCTTTGACTTTAGGGAAGGATTTGTGACGTTTTCCCACCGACCTCAGCGATGACAGTCTGCCTGCAGCGACGCGCCTTGTGCTCTCAGAATGCTGAGCGCACCTGCTCTCTCCTCTCCGCGCGGACTGCCAGGCGGCCAAGAAGTAAGTGACATCGAATCCCATCTCTACATGGAGGCCTGGGACAGAGGGCGGGACGCGGAGGGCAGGCCGGGGAGGGAAGTGACCAACCAAGAGCCCCCTATGCCTAGGTGCACGGCCCACAGACCATGGGGCGGTGAGGGCCGGGGGCGGGGCCGCTGGAGGGGTCCATGGGGTAAAAAAGGGACATATGTAATACTTCCAACAATAAAGATAAATTAAAGAAGAAGAAAGAGA
Organism: Myotis lucifugus; assembly: GCF_000147115.1. Lineage (NCBI taxonomy): Eukaryota > Metazoa > Chordata > Mammalia > Chiroptera > Vespertilionidae > Myotis > Myotis lucifugus. The sequence continues at coordinate 236,978 of NW_005871734.1, read as the reverse complement.
AGGAGGAGGAGGAGGAGGGGGAAAACCAGACTGCAGGTGCTGGGTTTTTCACTGTGAAAAACAAACACGATCTCATGGGTCCCAGCAGCCAGACGATTTAGAACCCGCTCTGTCGTCCGAGCTTCCCGGGCTGCGTTGTGCTGTTTTAATGTCCAACGTGTTCCTCACAGGCCTCTCCGTGCCCCTTGAGAAGGACACACATTTGTTCAAAAGTAAAGGTCACAGTGGCTAGTGTGGCTCAGCATCCGGCATGGTTTCTACGATAACTTAGACGTTAAAGACGGGCAGCGCTGCTTTGAGCATGGGTCTGATTTTACAAAGAAAATGCACTGGTTTTCCTTTCATCATCGCCGAGAATGAGATGAGCTATTGTTACGTGAAGTGGTTACCATGTTGTTCAAACGCTGGCTGGAAAGTTACCTATGAAAAGGCGCATTCAACGTCGTGAGAGGGGGAACTTAGCCATTCGGTCTGGCTCTGGTTCCTCGGTTCACTGAATACTACATTCACTTGGTCTTCTTACTTTCCCAAGTTGCATTTTTTAAATAACTGATTTTAGAGACAAGAAGGGAGAGAGAAGGAGGGAGGGAGGGAGGGAAGGAGGCAGGGAGAGAGAGAGAGACATCCACCAGTTGCCTCCTGAACCTGCCCAACTGGGGACGGATTCTGCAACCTGGGTAGGCGCCCCCGACCAGGAATCAAACCCACCACCTTTTGGGACGACGCTCCAACCAACTCAGCCACAGCGGCCAGGGCCCAAGCTGCATTTGTAAGACAAGGAATGAGGCTGACTTAAAACAATTACATCATGAGTATATACCATAGGCAGGTTTTTCTATCTTCTTCACATTATATACTTAAAAAAAGCGATCTACAAGACTTATTGTGAAGGCGTATTACATAGCTATCATTTAAGATCACGGTTGTGAGAAAGCATAGCTATTTAAAAGAATGGACAAAACCCAATGAAGCTTCAATGTCTCATTTCATTGAGAATTTACGACAAGCCCCCCCCCCGCCCCCCGCTACCCAAAGGAAATGAGGAGTTATCCTGTTTGAACGGCACGTCTGTATTAGTTATAATTCAATACACGGTGCCTTTCTATGCCTATCCAAGATCCGAAACCTCCATGCCATAAACAGCATGGCCGAAGAACCATGTGAGGATGTGCAGGTCAATTCAAGACTTGGGTAGTGACTTAGAATAAATATCACACAGCGAATAGTTTTATCATAAACCAAACGCAATGACGAAGGAAACCAAAAGCGTATGTACAACGACCGAGGTCTTTACAGGGACCTACAGCGCACCTGGCCCTCGCGTGGAGCCATCCGCGTGGGAATGTGAGCAGCGACAGGAACCCGGCCCGGAAGTCTCCAATCTCGACGTAAGAAAGCTCGGACAGAATCAAATAATATCAAAAGCCTGAACAAACACAAGGAGTTTCTGTACCGTGTTTATAAATGATTGTGTCTATTCCATAAAATAAAAAAAAACACCATCCGGTCAAAAGTGCATTTTAAAAAAATGGCGGGAGTTGTGATTCTTGGTAAGAACTAGAAAAATGTCTTGTCCCAAGAAAGACGTGGTCTGAAGGCTGCTACAGCTTCTGCGTTTTCCTCGAACGCCCGTGCAGCCCTGGTTACCATGTGCTGGGAGAGGAGCTAGGACAGAGGGACCTAAGTGGTCTCTTCATGAACATAAGGGGGAACACATCCGGCGACGGCGAGGACCACTCGCCGTGAAGCTCCGGGCCTCTCCACCACGGGAGGAAGCGACGCTGTGCTCACAGGAGCGAATGGGAGCCGAATTGGGGACATTTCAAAGGATTTCTAGACGCCTTCATCTTTTTCAAGGGTTTAGTCATAACTGGCAGAGGGACCCACGTCCCAGAATTGCGAAATCTTGGACTATAATAGAACGAAGACAAAACATGACTTACAGGCGGTAAATGACACCCTTTCATCTGCTTCTCACAGAAAATAAAGACCGAGGATCCGGGAATTAAAAGGCGGCGACAGAGGGACTGTCAGGAAGGAACAGATGGATGAAGCATGACTCCGGGTCTTCACTGACACTCGCCACAGTAACTACTGCATTTGGACAAAGTCCTGGGCCGATGCCCGTGTCGAAATATGTGCGGTGCCTTCACCACATGTATTTATGTCAGAAAATGAAACGGTAAAAATGACTGGCCTACGCAACAAGTCGAAAGAAGAAAAAAAAAGAAATGTGAAGAGAAATCTTATCTTTAAACTTCTTGTGGGACCAAGATCTTGACAGAGCCGTGTCCAGATTCCCGCCGGCCAGTGTGGCTCCGTGGCTGTGGGTCCACCCATGAACCAGGTTGCGGTTGAATTCCCGGCCAGGGCACAGGCCCGGGCTGCAGGCTCCATGCCCAGTGGGGGGATTCTCTCTGGTCATTGATGCTCCTCTCTCTCTCCCTCTCCCTTCCTCTCTGAGATCCATAAAAATATACATATTAAAAAAAAGTCGCCCTAGCCGGTGTCGCTCAGTGGATAGAGCGCAGGCCTGCGGATTGAAGGACCCCGGGTTCTATTCAGGTCAAGGGCACAGGCCCGGGTTGCAGACTCGATCCCCAGTGGGGGGCGTGCAGGAGGCAGCCAATCGATGATTCTCTCTCATCATGGATGCTTCTCTCTCTCTCCCTCTCCCTTCCTCACTGAAATCAATACAAATATATTTTAAAAAACCACAAAAAAACAAAGTCACTGTTAGGACAGGGGGCCGGGAGGTGCAAGTCTTGGTCGCTTGGAGAGGAGGAAAGGGCTGGAGACGTGGATGCGCTGGGGCCGCGTGCGCACGTCCTTGGCGAGGGGGGGCGGTCCTTGGCGAGGGGGGTCCTTGGCGAGGGGGGAGGGTGGAGGTGAGCTGAGGGGGTGAGGGGGTTAGAAGTCGATGGAGATGGACGCCTGCGCGGAGTCGTCGCGGCCGCGCGCGTAGATCTCGCAGGGCAGCTCCTCCATCACGCGGTCCTCGCGCGCCGCCTCGGGGCCCGGGCGCGCGGGCGGGAAGGCGCACCGGCTCTTGGGGAAGGTGCTGTTGAAGGTCGTCATGGGCGGCGGCGGCGCGAAGTCGTTGCGGAAGGGCAGCTCCACGGCGGCCGCCAGGTCGGTCCTGCCCGGCTTGCCCGGCGCCGCGCCGCAGTGGTGCTCGTGCACGCAGCGCGAGGCGGAGGAGGCGCGGCGCAGCGGCCGGTAGCCGTCCAGCTCCTCGCCCAGCTCGCCCAGCTCGGCCGCCAGCTCCTTGTCGCGCAGCGAGAACAGCTCGTAGTGCGGCGGGTCGAACGCCTCCTGGAAGCCCGGCTTGTGGAAGGCGGCCTTGCAGGCAGCACTTTCTTCCGCGGCTGCTTCACCTGCACCAGCACCGACACCACCAGCAGCACCAGCACCACGCCCGCCGCCACGCCGATGATGGTGCCGTGCGTCCGAGTCATCTGCTCGAAGAGGCCGGCCCTCTTCTTCTCTGCGGGAGAGAGACGCGTGCAGGGCCTCAGCGCGGGAAGGAGCCCGGGCACCGGGGTTGAGCGGCGACCTAGGAACCAGGAGGTCCCGGTTCGGTTCGATTCCCGGTCAGGGCACATGCACGGGTTACAGGCTCCATCCCCAGTGCGGGGCGTGCAGGAGGCAGCCGGTCCCTGATTCTCTCTCATCATTGAGGTTTCTCTCTCTCCCTCTCCCTTCCTCTCTGAGATCAATACAAATATTTTGAAAACCTTAGTATTAAAAAGGGAGCTTGTCACAGACCAGGAAAGTGCTTTTAGGGGACGTTTGGGTCAAATACATACACCACAGATAATACAATTTAAAATTAGGGTTGTTCTCTCTTTTTTTTTAATTTTAAAAAATGTATTTTTATTGAATTCAGAGAGGAAGGGAGAGGAAGAGAGAGAGAGAGAGAGAGAGACATCAATGATGAGAATCATTGATGGGCTGCCTCCTGTACGCTCCCTAATGGGGATCGAGCCCGCATCCCGGGCCTGTGCCCTTGACCGGAATCAAACCCGGGACCCCTCAATTCACAGGCCGACGCTCTATCCACTGAGCCACATCAGCTAGGGCTTTTTTTTTTTTTAAATGTTTAAAAATTGGTTTTAGAGAAAGAGGAAGGGAGAGAGATAAAAACATTGATGAGAAAGAATCATTGATCAGCTGCCTCCTGCACGCCCCCTACTGGGGATCGAGCCCACAACCGAGGCATGTGCCCAGTGGGGGGCGTGCAGGAGGCAACTGATTGATCAATCTTTCTCTCCCCCCCTCTCTTCCTTTCTCTCTCTAAAAAACAATAAACACACATTTAATGGAGGCGATGGCCACGCCTCCCAGGAAGGCGGGCTTGCGCGCGGACTCACCTTTGCAGTGATTCTCGTCCCAGGGGTACGCACAGTTCTGAACACCGTTACAGACCAGCGAGTTGTTGATGCACATGTTGCTGTGGCAGAAGAAGGTGCTGCCGGTGCAGGGAGCTGTGGGCGAAAGGAAACGTTGCTAAGAACGCGAAGTACACAGAGCGAGCGAGCGCATCCCCAGGTGTCTGCACTCGCTGCCGAGCAGCTGCCGCTGCTGCCGAGGAGGCCTTCCCGGGAGACCCTCTGACCTCACAGCCAGGCAGGCGGCCGGCGCTCCCCGATGACCACGTGCAAACTTCATTTATTTATTTTATTTTCTCTTAATCCTCACCCGAGGGTACTTTTCCATTGATTTTTTTAGAGAGAGTGGAAGACAGAAACATCGATGAGAGAAACACATTGATTGGTTGCCTCTTTCATGCGCCCTGGCCAGGGAGGGCCCAGGCTGGCAAGGAGCCTGCAACTGAGGTAAGTGACCTTGACTGGACCCTTCAGTCTTTGGGCCAGCACTCTATCCACTGAGCCACACCGGCCAGGGCTCAGCCCCACTTTCTTTTTTTTTTTTTTAAATTTATTGATTTTTTACAGAGAAGAAAGGAGAGGGATAGAGAGTTAGAAACATCGATGAGAGATGAGAGAGATCGATCAGCTGCCTCCTGCACGCTCCCCACTGGGGATGTGCCCACAACCAGGGTACATGCCCTTGACCGGAATCGAACCCGGGACCCTTGAGTCCGCAGGCCGACGCTCTATCCACTGAGCCAAACCGGTTCGGCTCTTTTTTTTTTTTCTTTAGAATTTTAAGATCTGGTGTATTGAGCCTGTGAGCACCCCAGATTAATTTCAGAGAGGAAAGGAGAGGGAGAGAGAGATATAGAAACATCAGTGTTGGGAGAGAATCATGGATTGGCTGCCTCCTGCACTCCCCCTACTGAGGACCGAGCCTGCAATCCCAGCATGTGCCCTTGACCGGAATCGAACCCGGGACCCTCCAGTCTGCAGGCCGACGCTCTATCCACTGAGCCAAACCAGCTAGGGCTCAGCCCCACTTCTGATGATGCTGAAAGATGGCTGTCCTTCAACCAAGCCCGCAGGGGGCCTGGAGGCTGCAGGTCACTGGAAATGGCATTATGGGCTTATTCTAACAAAAACCTCTCCCCCGCGTTCACACTGCCAGTCCTAGAAGTTCCTGGCCTAAACCCACAGGCGCTCTTACGGAGCGCGCGCGGGACTCGGGGCGGGCAGCCGCGGCCCATTCTGACAGCCGGTCCGTTTTGGCACTTCCCGAGCTGGGCTATTCCTGAAGATCTCCGGTGGGCGGGTAGGGAGTGAGTCTCCGAGCAGAACTGGGCCCCGAGTATAAAGGTCTCCTGGGCTCGGGTCACTCGCGCAGACGCAGGACGGCCCAGAGGGGGGCAGAGGCGGCACTTAACCCGGATTAGCGACAGCACAGGACGCGCGGCTGGAGCGCTCCGTGTTTACCAGGAGCCTTCAAACCAGAACTTTTGTTTTTTGTCTAATCCTCACCTGAGGATATTTTTTGCATTGATTTCCAGAGAGAGTGGAAAGGAGGGGGGAGGGGGGAGGGAAAATAGAGAGAGAGAGAGAGAGAGAGAGAGAGAGAGAGAGAAACACATCGTCTGGTTGCCTCCCACACGTGCCTCTACCGGAGCTGGGGAACCTGCCATCCAGGTACGTGCCCTTGACCTGGAATCGAACCTGCGACCCTTCGGTCTGTAGGCTGATGCTCTAACCACTGAGCACGGGCTGGGCTGGCACTTTGGTTTTATAAACTTAGGGGATGCTTCACCCCCACACGCCGTGCTCCGGAGGGGGGCGCCCTCCCCGTCCGCGGGTGAGCGCTGACCTGGGACATGGAGCCGTGCGGGCAGCAGCCTCCGCGGAGTGTGTGGCTGTGATCGGGGTAAGGATTTCGCTGGAAGAGGCCCCTCGCCTGCTTCCCTATGAGACTGGTTCGAATGGAGACATTGTTAGTGTAGAGAGAGAAGATACTAGAACAGCTACTGTACAGATAGTGGGAGGGGAGGCTGCCGGGATGGGCGGGGCCGGGACAGGGAGGTGAGGCGGGACAACTGGTCATACTCCTCTTGTTCCCCAAATAAGAACAGATGAAGGTAACGGTGATGTGGGCGGGGAAGGTGACAGGAGTAGAAGCAGTCACAACTGAACCTGAATGGGTTACAGGCGCATCCTACAGCCTCAGGAAGGGGGGCGGAAACAATGCCGGGAGCCGGCGACGCGGGCCCACAGTTAGGCTAACGCAGACCTGCTCCACGGGGATGCATTTGCTGGGACGCGGGGAGCCGCTCGGGAAGCCTGCACGTTGTCCCGGGACTGAACGGTGAACTCCGGTCGGGAAGGGGAGCCAGGTTGTTTTGTTGTTTTTATTTTAAAAAAAAATATGTATTTTTATTGATTTCAGAGATGAAGGGAGAAACAGAACCAGCAATGATGAGAGAGAACCATGGGCCGGCTGCCTCCTGCAGGCCCCACACTGGGGATGGAGCCCGCCGCCCGGGCCTGTGTCCTGACCGGGAATGGAACCGGGACCTCCTGGTTCAGAGGTCGACGCTCAACCACCGAGCCAGGTTTGTACTGTGACATAAGGGGCTGCGCCTGGCTCACCCCGCGGGGAAAGGAAGGAAGAGCTTAAACCACAGCGGCTTATGGAAAGGGCCCAGGAGGCCCGTGCACGGAGCCCCAACGGCCAACGCGGGGACTCTGAGCGACATTAACGTATTAAAGGGTAATGTGCTTTACGTGCATCATAAGTACATTAATGGGGTAAAAATAAACAGCCTCGAGTCCGCCCTGGATAAAAGCTGAGGCAGCGAGGAGGGAGAAGAACAGCTCCCTCAGAGGGAATGGACAGTGACGTGGGGAAGGAAGGAGGCGGAAGGCCGCCCCCAGGTGGACGCCACAGCAGGATGCTCGGGCAGAAACCGTGAGCGGCGCTGAGATCCCGGAGCTCAAGGGTATTTGCGGCGCCTCCAGGAGACTCGTTAGTCATCAGAGAGAAAACAGTCACAGCTCGTTGGCGGAGGAGCCGGCAGACAGCCCTCTGGTGGGGATGGAGGTTCAGGCGAGGCAAACGCACAGGGGTGCCCTCCCTCCCTCCCTCCCAGGGGTGGAGCTCCGAGACAGGGATCCGGGTTTCTGCAGCATTTTAAAAATTTAAATATATTTCTTTTGATTTCAGAGAGGAAGGGAGAGGGAGAGAGAGACAGAAACATCCATGATGAGAGAGAATCATGGATGGGCTGCCTCCTGCATGCCCCACACTGGGGATCGAGCCCACAACCCAGGCCTGTGCCCTGACCGGGAATGGAACCGTGACCTCCTGGTTCCTAGGTCGACGCTCAACCACTGAGCCACGCCGGCCGGGCCTGATCATCATTTTTAATTTTGAAAATCTCGAGAGGAGTCTCCGCTCTCTGCTCTCCTGACCGTGTGCTCACTACTTCCTAAGACAGGCAGCACCTCCTGCATCAACACGGCCGTTTCACCCACAACAGTCCGCTCCCTGAGAGGAGGGACCAAGACTCAGTCATTTCTGCATCCCGTGAGTTGCCATGGGGATGCTCCATGCCCGGCCGGCGTGATTCAGTGGAGAGCATCGACCTACAAACCAGGAGGTCACAGTTAGATTCCTGGTCAGGGCACCTGCCCGGGTTGTGGGCTCAATCCCCAGTGGGGGGCGTGCAGGAGGCAGCTGACCCATGATTCTCTCTCATCATTGGTGCTTCTCTCTCTCTCTTCCTCTCTCTCTTCCTCTCTCTCTTCCTCTCTCTCTCTCCCTTCCTCTCTGAAATCAATAAAAATATATTAAAAGAAAAAAAGAAAGGAGATGCTCAACGACTGTCCTGTGAACGAATGAAAACGATGCCAGCGATCCCACTGGACAGGGGCCGCTCACTCACGCTCCACGAAGGAGGTGAAAGAGCATCCTGAACCTGCTGAGCCGGCTGCCCTCGTCCGCCCACATGCGGATCACCCCCACTCCGGTCTTGAGCATGACGTCGTTGGCCACCGTGCTGCAGAACTTGGCCTTGAGGTTCTCGATGGCACTGCTCCCGTCGTAGACGGCGACGAAGTTCCTCTTGCACTCGTTGGAGTGCTCCATCTGGTAGTCCAGGAACCGCAGGTAGAATCTGTGAGGGCCCCACAAAGGGACACGGGGTTCTAACAAGTTCCGGGGGGCCCCGGCCGGGGGTTCGGGGTGGGAGCATCCCCCGAAATCCGCA
>NW_005871734.1:218114-228243 GCF_000147115.1 Myotis lucifugus | reverse complement strand
AGGAAAGCCAATGCTTCCGCCGGGGATGGGGGTGAGAACAGAGGCCTGAGGTTTGCTGCGTTGGGGTTTGGCGTGGACCAACTCTGAGACCTTTGACAGGACACTCTAACTCAGGCGTGGGCAAACTACGGCCCGCGGGCCGGATCCGGCCCGTTTGAAATGAATAAAACTAAAAAAAAAAAAAAGACCGTACCCTTTTATGTAATGATGTTTACTTTGAATTTATATGAGTTCACACAAACACTCCATCCATGCTTTTGTTCCGGCCCTCCGGTCCAGTTTAAGAACCCACTGTGGCCCTCGAGTCAAAAAGTTTGCCCACCCCTGCTCTAACTCCTTGTGATCCACTTTTCCTCACAAAATTTAACATGTTTTTTTTTAAAATCCTCACCTGAGGCTGTTTTAATTGATTTTAGAGAGAGAGAGGAAGGGAGGGGGAGAGAGAAAAACACACATCGATGTGAGAGAGAAACATCGATCGGTTGCCTCCCATACGTGCCCCAACTGGGGATCAAACTAGCAACTTAGGTGTGTGCCCTGAATGAGAATCGATCCCCCAACCTTTCGGTGTACGGGGTGACGCTCCAACCACCTGAGCCCCCCCGCCACGGTCATCAAACTTTTTAAATGAATCTGTGACCATCCTGATCAATACCTGCACTCTGGAATTAAGAATCCACAGATTTTAAGAATCATAAAATAAGAGTCTTACTGCATATGCGTGCTACTCCTGAAACTGACACTGTCGCTTATCTAACGTCAGCAATGCTGAGGTCTTAGCTGGTACCTCATAAGGCAGCGGTTCTCAACCTGTGGGTCGCGACCCCTTTGGCGGTCGAACGACCCTTTCACAGGGGTCGCCTAAGACCATCCTGCAGATCAGATATTTACATGACGATTCATCACAGTAGCAACATTACAGTGATGAAGTAGCAACGAAAATAATTTTATGGTTGGGTCACAACATGAGGAACTGTATTTAAAGGGCCAGAAGGTTGAGAACCACTGTCATAAGGGAACCAAAATAAAGTTGTAACATCGCTTTATATAACCAGTAAGTGCTTGCACAAACCCAAACTGCGCCTCACAGGAGTCGCCCTGACGGCCTCCCCGCTGCCTCGCATGCGGCCGTACCTTGGCCCTCGGGGTGGCCCGGATGGTCCAGATGCAGTCCACCGCCTGGCCGGGCTTCGTCTTCTCCTCCTGCTCCACCTGGCTGGACCGCACGACGCCGTCCGCCCCCGAGAGCTCGAACTGGCAGTCTGGAAGGGAGAGAGGAGCACGGTCAACGGGCACGCCGACGGGTCAGAGGCGCCAGGAGGAAAAAGAGGCAGATACTAAACCTGGGATGGGGCTTAAAATACCTCCGAGGTAAGTAAAGTCTGGATCTGCAACAGAAAAGAGGAGAACGTCATTGGCATTTTGAGACAGTGTGGAGTCACTTACTATGGCGGACGCTACATTTAGTAACAGACGCTACAGTAATAGATGCTACATTTAGTAACAGCTGCTCCATTTAGTAACAGCTGCTACAGTAACAGCTGCTATATTTAGTAACAGACGCTACAGTAATAGATGCTACATTTAGTAACAGCTGCTCCATTTAGTAACAGATGCTACAGTAACAGCTGCTACATTTAGTAACAGATGCTACAGTAACAGATGGTACATTTAGTAACAGACACTATGTTTAGTACCGGATACTATATTTAGTAACGGATGCTACGTGTAGTAACAGACGCTATATTTAGTAACAGCTGCTACATTTAGTAACAGATGCTATATTTAGTAACAGACGCTACAGTAACAGATGGTACATTTAGTAACAGATGCTACGTTTAGTAACGGATACTATATTTAGTAACGGATGCTACATTTAGTAACAGATGCTACATGTAGTAACAGATGCTATATTTAGTAACAGCTGCTACATTTAGTAACATGCTCCATTTAGTAACAGCTGCTCCATTTAGTAACAGATGCTATATTTAGTAACAGACGCTACAGTAACAGATGGTACATTTAGTAACAGATGCTACGTGTAGTAACAGACACTATACTTAGTAACAGCTGCTCCATTTAGTAACAGATGCTATATTTAGTAACAGACGCTACAGTAACAGATGGTACATTTAGTAACAGATGCTACGTTTAGTAACGGATACTATATTTAGTAACGGATGCTATATTTAGTAACAGCTGCTACATTTAGTAACAGACGCTATACTTAGTAACAGCTGCTACATTTAGTAACAGACGCTATACTTAGTAACAGCTGCTACATTTAGTAACAGACGCTATACTTAGTAACAGCTGCTACATTTAGTAACAGTTTGAGAGAAAGCTTCCTGGTTTGACTAGAGACCACAGTTACTTATGCGCATGTTCACTGAGAGCATCAATGTTTTTAAGTGATAATGCATAGACTTAAAAAACATATATATTTTTATTGATGTCAGAGAGGAAGGGAGAGGGGGAGAGAGAGACATCCATGATGAGAGAGAATCATGGATCGGCTGCCTCCTGCACGCCCCCCACTAGGGATGGAGCCCGAAACCCAGGCCTGTGCCCTGACCGGAAATCAAACTGCGGCTTTGTGATACTCAATCACTGAGCCACACGGGTCGGGCTTCATATTTTTCAAGTAACAAATTTCTGGCACGAAACCCTAAATGGAACAAGAGACGGCACACTTGCGGCACCGCGTTGCCCGGTCACCGCGTCAGTTCGTGGCTCCGGGCAGACGGCGGATGACCCGTATCCCCGTGTCCCCAGCGGACAGGGCTCTGCGGTCCTAGTGTTAACCTGACTGAGTGGGCGCAGTTCTAGCCGACGGAGGCCCACGGCGGGCAGGCCTCCGGGGGGAAGACCGGCTCGTTACCTGGAATAAACGAGTACTTTGCTCGGAATCCCATTCCTTCCAGTTCTTCGTCGGAACTGAACTTGACCCACATGAAGCGCCCGGTGGATCTGATCAGCGGAGGGCTCTTCACGCCGCAGAACCGCTCGATGAGCGGAGAGAAGCCGAAGGGCCCGTCGCGAACCTCCAGGTGGTCAAAGCGACATTCGAACGAGGGCTCGATGTAAAAGTGCTCGTCGAAGGTCAGCTCGATCCTTTGCCGGGGCGCCGCTGGGAGGGGAGAGCGAGCCAGTCAGGGCCACGTGCGAGCCAGAGCAGGACTGTCCTCACTCCAGTGGGACAGGCCGCCGCGGCCGCACACCCCTCCCGCCGAGGGGCGTAAGGGGAACGTTAACATAAAATTCACAGTGTTCATTTCACCCGGTAGCGATGCTGCTCGGGGGCTGCAGGACCCTCCCCCCGTCGGGCCTCCGCTGCCGAGGACATGAGTGAGAGGTGGGCAGCTGACTAAAACCAGAGTCGAAGTAAAGGGAGAGTCGAGAAGCTAACGTTTGGTTCATGACTACAATGCACCATGAACAGAAACTCAGGCGATGAACGGCCAGTGGATCCGAGGACATGAACAGGCATGAAGCCTGATAAGGGAGGCATTTCTCAGCCACACAGGGCAGCTGACTGCACGGTGCTGTCTTAGGAGATTCCAACTTCCTGTCATTGCAACTGTTGCCTTGGTAATGTGTTCCGCGTTCAGGAATATGTATGCATTACTAGAGTTCAGTTCAGATACGTGTTGAATTTTGTTCAAAAATTTTTTTAAATATATTTTATTGATTTTTTACAGAGAGGAAGGGAGAGGGGTAGAGAGTTAGAAACATCGATGAGAGCGAAACATCGATCAGCTGCCTCCTGGGGGATGTGCCTGCAACCAAGGTACATGCCCTTGACCGGAATCGAACCTGGGACCCTTTAGTCTGCAGGCTGATGCTCTATCCACTGAGCCAAACTGGTTAGGGCTCAAATTTTTTAAAACATGGCATTTTAGCCGATGGATTTAGTTTTACCAGAAAAGTAAAAAGGCTCTGGCCGGTGTTTCTCAGTGGATAGAGCGTCGGCCTGTGGACTGAAGGGTCCCGGCTCGATTCTGCTCAAGGGCATGTACCTCGGTTGCAGGCTCCTCCCCAGCCGGGGCCCTGGTCAGGGTGCGTGCAGGAGGCAACCAATCGATGTGTCTCTCTCACATCGATGTTTCTCTCTGTCTCTCCCTCTTTCATCCACTCTCCCTAAAAATCAATGGAAAAATATCCTCGGGTGAGGATTAAAAAAAAAAAAAAAGAAGAAAAGTAAAAAGGCCCTGAATAAAAAGATAGAAATCGGGCAAATACCTTCCAAAACGTAGATGCACTCCTTGTTGGGCGGGTAGGGGTCCGGGTAACTCGGTGAAGCGAAGTGGCCTCCATTGCTGGTTCGAACCCAGATGCCGCACTGGGTGCCAGCCACGTGCCTGACCCCGACGTTCTGTCCGTCTGGCGGGAACAGAGGTCCGAGCAGCCGTCACAGCAAGAGGGCGCCTCCTCTCCTCCCCACTGCCCACCGGCATCCACACCCTCGCCCTCCAGGCAGCACGGCCCACCAGCACCACCCACGGGCCCGGGCCCCAGGGGCTCCGAGGGAGACACGCCGGAAATGAGTCTAACGGGAGAAATGGACGCTGACTTCCGCTTGGCGAGAAAGCGCGGGCCCCATGTAACTGTCGGCCGGATGCGGAGCGAGCCAGGCCGCTGGGGATGCCCGTGTGTCCGGTGTCTCAGGGCAACGCTTGCCGCTGACAATGGACTCTGGCTGCCTGCGGCTCAGCCCGTGAAACCCAGGCTGAGGGCTAGACAGGAAGCCCGAGGTCACGGGCACCCCCCCCCCCCCCAGGGAGGACAGAAGGGGTCCCCACGGGCTGCGGTCCTTCCAGGTGAGCCCCCACCATCCGCACGGGGGAGCGGTCCCCGGAGCACCTTACCTGGGGGCTTCTGGGCCACGGCGATCCCCTCCACCACCAGCACCGTGATCAGCAGCACTGCAGGGAGGACAGAGGAGACGCGTTAGAACGTCGCACCTATGTCACGTTTCGCTCAGTTTATGAGGGAGATCAGACGATGAAAGAGGAACGAAAACCACCGTTTCTTACATTTGCTCTCAAGATTTAAAAATTAAAAAAATTTTTTTTATTAAGCCCAGCTGGCGTGGCTCTGTGCTTGAGCGTCGACTTATGAACCCGGAGGTGGCGGTTGGATTCCCGGTCAGGGCACAGGCCCGGGTTGCAGCTCCATCCCCAGTGAGGGGCGTGCAGGAGGCAGCCGATCAATGATTCTCTCTCATCATGGATGTTTCTATCTCTCTCCCTCTCCCTTCCTCTCTGAAACCAATAAAAATTTCTTTGTTTTTTAATACAAATATTTTCTTAAATATATTTTTATTGATTTCAGAGGGGAAGGGAGAGGGAGAGAGAGGTAGAAACATCAACGATGAGAGAGAATCTTTGATCAGCTGCCTCCTGCACGCCCCACACTGGGGATAAAGCCCAAAACCGGGGCATGTGTCCTGACCAGGAATCGAACCGCCACCTCCTGGTTCATCAGGTGTCTACGTTCAACCACTGAGCCACAGTGGCCAGCGGGAATCTGCTGCTGATGGACACAGCTGTCAATATCTTGATCCCACAAGAAGTTTAAAGATAAGTTCTCTCTTCACATTCCTTTTCATTTTTTTCTTTCAATTTGTTGCGTAGCCATTCATTTTTACCGTTTGATTTTCTTGCATAAATACATGTGGTGAAAGCACCGCACATGTTTCAACACGGGCATCGGCCCAGGACTTTGTGCAAACGCGGTAGTTACTGTGGGAGTGTCAGTGAAGACCCGGAGCTGTGCTTTTAAGGGTGAGATGTTATGTTCCGATGAACGACTCGACACTGAAGACAACCCAAGCACAAGATAACTGGCCCTGTGCTCGGGTATCGGAGCCCTGCGAACACACGGCATGGAAAGCGTGTTTTAATTGATGATGCGTTCAAAGATCACATACTTGTTTTTTCTTTTTACAAGTTTTGCTGACCCCAGTTATTCCCGTAGGCACTGAAGTCCGCCTCCAGGAGCTCCCAGGCTTTATGGCTAGCTCTGTAACGAGCACGCCAGCAAAAATTCAACGAGAAGATCGGACGTGAGGGAACATTCCTAACAAAGACGGGAGGAAGGGGGCAGCAGTCTCCCAGAAATCAGTGCCAGGCGCCGTACGGCTGTGTCACATGAAGCCGACAAAGGCTCGCGTAGGAGAAAATGAAGCTCTTCCTTTCTCCCCGTGTTGAACGTTTCTGAGGCTCAATCAAAAACAGTAAGTTACTTTATGTCTGAGAGACTTTTATTGATTAACTTTTAAAAAACATGTTTTAATTGATTTTCAGAGAGAGGGAGGGAGAGGGAGAGAAACATCAATGAGGAGAATCACTGATCGCTGCCTCCTGCACGCCCCCTATTGGGATGGACCTGTAACTGGGGCATATACCTTGACCAGGTCAACACTCAGCCACTGAGCCACGCCGGCCGGCTCAGCTGCGTTTTCATAGATCAAAACGGAACTATTAGAAAGGGAGACTAAGAAAACAACCCCATTTACAGGCGCATAAAAAGCACAAACAACAACAACAACACACACACACACACACACACACACACACAAACACGCCAAACCCACCAACCGAACAAAAACAAAAAGAAACGGAAGCCCTGGCTGGTGTGGCTCAGTGGATAGAGCGTCGGCCTGCGGACTGAAAGGTTCCAGGTTCGATTCCGGCCAAGGGCATGTACCTTGGTTGCGGGCACATCCCCAGTAGGGGGTGTGCAGGAGGCAGCTGATCGATGCTTCTCTCTCATCGATGTTTCTAACTCTCTATCCCTCTCCCTTCCTCTCTGTGAAAAATCAATAAAATATATTTTTTTTAAAAAAAAAGAAAACAAAAAGAAACTGAAGAAGATACAACTGGGTGGGAGCATGTACTGTGCTCACGGGTAGGAAGACTCGACATCATTCAATGTCCACACGGCCCACAGCGACCTACAGATCCACCGCAATTCCTATCAAGACCCCAACGGCGCATTTCACAGAACTAGAACAAATATTCCAGAAGCGCGCATGGAGCCACAGGAGACCCCGGACAGCCACAGCAATCCTGAGATAAAAGAACGCAGTTGGAGGCATCACACCACCTGGTATCAAACAGTCCGGCACTGGCATAAAATCAGTAGATCAAGGGGACAGAATAGAGGGCCCAGAAATAAAGCCATGCCTTCATGCTCGAATTAATATTCGACAAAGGCGGCAAGAACACACAATGGGGTAACGATGGTCTATTCAATCGATGCTGTTGTGATAATTGCACACGAGAATAAACTCAAAATAGATTAGACTTCAGTATTAGACTTGAAACCAGAAAAATCCTAGAAGAAAATATAGGCAGTAAAATTTCTCGTAGCAATATATATATATATATTTTTCTGATAAATCTCCTCAGGCCAGGGAAACAAAAGGAAGAATAAACACACGGGACTACATCAAACTAAAAAGCTTTTGCACAGCAAAGGAAACCATCAACACAACGAAAAGACAAGGCCCTGATGGGAGGGCATATTCGCCAATGACACATCTGATAAAGGTTTAATATCCAAAATGTATACAGAACTTACACAACTCAACACCAAACTCCACAGAACCAAACAACCCAATTACAGACGGGCAAAGGGCCTGAATAGACAGTTCTCCAAAGAGGACCTACAGGTGGCCAAGAGACATGAAAAGACACTCAACGCCACGAATCGTCAGAGAGAGGAAAATTAAAACCACGATGACGTACCACCTCTCCCGTCGGAGGGGCGACCATCAGTAAATGAACAAACAAGTGCTGGCGAGGATGTGGGGAAGAGGGAGCCCTCGTGCCCTGCTGGCGGGATGCAGACTGGTGCAGCCATGGTGGAAAGCAGTATGGAGTTCCCTCAGCAAATTAAAAATGGAGCTGCCTCATGACCCAGCGATCCCACTGCTGGGAATATAACCGAAGATACCGAGACACTGATGTGAAAGAATATATGCCCCCCGTGTTCACTGCAGCGTTATCTACAACAGCCAAGATTTGGAGGCAGCCCCAGTGCCCATCCGTAGATGAGTGGATAAAATAGCTGTGGTCCGGTTACAGGAGGAATACTACTCGGCCATAAAGAAGAAGGAAATCTTATTCCCCTTTGCGACAGCGTGGAGGGACCTGGAGGGCCTTATGCTGAGTGAAATAAGCCAGTCAGAGGAAGACCAGCACCATATGATCTCACTCACGTGAAATCCAACGAACAAAATGAGTTAACAAACAAAATAGAAACAGACTCATGGGGACAGAGAACAGACTGGCAGCTGTCAGAGCAGAGTAGGATGTGGGGCTGGGTGAAAACGGTGAAGGGATTAAGCAAAGCAAGACCCCCCCTCCCCCAAACCAACAAACTCACAGACAGACGGGTATGCTGATCAGCAGAGGGGAAGTGGAGGGGGGGCAGAAAGTAAAAGGGGATAAAGAGCGATGGAAGGAGACTTGACTTGGGGCGGGGAACATACAACACAATACATGGATGACGTTATTACAGACTGTACATCTGAAACCGATATAATTGTGTTAAACAGTGTCACCCCAATAAATTAAAGAGAAAGACACAGCTTTTCAGTACTGAACTTATTTCTGCCTTGTTTGCTTTCTCAGATATGAGGCTGAAGAATAAAGGACAGGAGCTGGTATTTGTCACAGTCTCACATAAGACTTTTTCCGACATAGTGCCAAGGGATATTTACGTTTCATCACATCGCAAATTTAGCCACAGCTTACCGACTTCGCCGTAACGAAGGCGATGGAATTCTGCGGCCGCGTGCAGAATGAATAAGGACTGTGAAACGGTGAGTTATGACCCCGATATAATAGCTCACGCGACTACGATGCTTCACTCTGACCAACGGTCCAACGCTATAAGCCTGGAGTGACCTCAGACAACTCAAGCGAACCACTGAGTTGTAACAATCCGGCGAAGGGTGAAACAGCCCAGAGCTGTTCTTTTTGTTCTCGCTGCTGAAAGCAGAACAGAAAGAAGCCATGGCCTCTTGAAGAAACGACCTTCCACCCAGAAGCCCACTCAGAAGGGCCGATTGGTTGTGGCAGAAACTGACCACAGCGTTCCCAGCGAGGCTCTGGGTCGGTGAAGCCTATAATTATGCAAACGTCCACGAACTGTTTCCGTGAGCACCTCTGCCGCTGAAGCCATCCCCTCGCAGGAGGCTGCCAAGATACTTCCTCGCCTTCTGCACGTTGTATTTTGGAAAGAGCAAAACAAAATCTTCCTTTCCAAGCCACGGCTTAGGTAACCGAGGAGTGACGGATGGGAAAGGCTACGGAGCGCGTTCCAGCGCTCCCAATTTTAATAGAACGGATGGCAGCACTGGCGGAACGCCAATCCTTTTAATTTTTAAACTTAAAGGACCCAATTTTTGCATAGGTAACACATGCACTTGGTTTTAAAAAAATCAGGAGTAGGGACAAGGGACGCCTTCCCTTCCCGGTGGTCTGTTCTCCTCCGAGGCCCGGAAATACGGCTTATTCTGTCCTGGTTTCAGAGGCAACTTTGTATCACGGTCTCCCCCGATCTCTACACATGCATCTTATCGGAACGCACATCCCTTTAACCGAATGCACACCTACTTACTCCGATGCACACACACGTTACTCTCGCTTCTCCGTGCCCGCAGGATCCCTTCTCAGAATCCACTTTTTAAAAAACCTCCCGAATCTCTCCAGACCGCTGTCTCCATCCCCATCTCCACAGCGGCAGGCGCACCCCCTGCAGGAGCCCCAACAGCCTGCTCTCGGGCGGGCGGGCGGGCGGGCGAGGGGCCTGCAGCCGCCACCAGCGAGGCTGAGCGCGTGCAAACAGTGCGGCTCGGAAACGGTGACGGGAGGAAAGCCGGATACTACGCTGTGTTCCCCGTGGCTCCCGGTCGCCATCTGCGCGGAATCCTTTCCTGAAAGGCAGCGGCGGAACGCACCGGCCAGAGGGGGCAGTGCGCACCCACGCGCCAGGCGCAGCCGCTTCTTTTTTTTTTTCCTGGGGGGTGGGGGGGGGCCCCCCTCCCTCCCACTCCGCCTACTTCTATGATGAAAATATGGAGTGGGAGGGTGTCCAAAAAAAAAAAAAAAAAAAA
>NW_005871734.1:189692-216569 GCF_000147115.1 Myotis lucifugus | reverse complement strand
GTGGCGGCGGGCGCGGGGGGAGCCCGGCTCATTTAAGCGCGGAGCGCGAGGCGCCGCGTGCCGGGCCGCCGCCCGCGCGCAGGTCCCGCCCCTCCCGCCCCGCCCCGCCCGCGCCCCTCGCCCTCGCGGCCAATCGCCCCTGGAGGGCGGCGCCTCAGACCCGCGGGGCCCGATGGGCTGGGTCTTGGGGTCCTGGGGTCCCGGGGTCTCGGGGTTCTGGGGTCGCCGTCCCCGCCCGGGATGGGTCGGAACCGCCGCCGCGGGAGGCCGGCGCCCTGGGGGAGCGGCACCGACTCCTCGGCCTCCTGGGGCCGCAGTTCAAGGTCAAAGCTGCCCGGCTCAGTCCCGCTTCCCCACCCGCCGGGGCCCAGGGGCCCTTACGCGTCACCCGCCCTTCGGCGCCGGGTGGTTGGCCTGACCCGCGGGAACGTCTCCAGCGCGTCCTGACCGCTTCCTCGGTTGCCAGGCACCGGGACCAAGCGCTTGCGTTTGAGCTTTAACCCTCAGTCTCGCCGCGGTAGGTGCCGCGGGAGGCTGGGGAATCGGAGGCCCGAGAGGGGGCTGTGTGCACAGCCAGGCGGCGAGGGAGGGAGGTAGGGAGGGTGGGAGGGAGGGCGGGCTGGGGACCCCGACACCTGCTCCAGACCTGCCCTACCAGCCACGGAGCCAGGCTCTTGGGTCGCTCGACTCCGTTGATAAAAAGCTCCAGCTCTGCCAGCTGCTGCGCAGTGCCCGGTGTGAAGGGCCCGGCTGCATGTGCTCCTTAGTAATTTGATCACCTACTTGTTTATTTGTTCTTCCCCCGGACCCCCCTCCCCCCACTCCATCCACCTGTGAGCTGCTTGGCCCGCCAGCGAGCACTGACCTATGACCCAGGAGGTCAGGGTGCGATTCCCGGTCAGGGCACAGGCCCGGGTTGCTGGCTCAACGCCCAGTAGGGGGCCTGCAGGAGGCAGCCGATCCGTGATTCCCTCTCATCATTGATGTCTCTCTCTTTCCCTCTCCCTTCCTCTCTGAAATCAATAAAAATAAATTTTTAAAAATCTATAAAGTTGCTTGCAGGCAGGGAGGCTCGCACATGCTCTCAGCACTTACTGTGTTAGCCACGTCCCGGAGGCAACGATAGCTGCTGGGAGCATCCCTGCCCCAAGAAGCATCATCTGTGCCTGTGCTGACACACAGTAGAACCTCCAGCGTATCTGTCCGGCCAGGTCTCATTAGGGACGATGTCAGGCACCTGCAGGAAACCTCCAAGGTGGTCAAGAAGACTCTTTCCTTCTCTCCCTCCAAGAGGCAGAGGAGCGAGTGTCCGCAGGGTTTGCTAGTGAACATACTCGATCCCAGTAAGCACCAAGGCAGCGGTTCTCAACCTGTGGGTCGCGACCCCTTTGGCGGCTGAACGACCCTTTCACAGGGGTCGCCTAAGACCATCCTGCATATCAGATATTTACATGACGATTCATCACAGTAGCAACATTACAGTTATGAAGTAGCAACGAAAATAATGTTATGGTTGGGTCACAGCATGAGGAACTGTATTTAAAGGGCCAGAAGGTTGAGAACCACTGCACCAAGACCTCCAGCCCGTGGCCGTGCCCAAGGAGGGGTCACAGGGGCATGTGTGGGCTCACCCATCACCCGCCGTCACATCGAGATGGCAACGTTTACAAGCCCGTTCCACAGACACAATCCAGGGCCCACGGGGAGACGGGCACGCACGGAGAGTCAGCTCTGAGCACAGGAGGCAGCTCTGAGCGGGTGGGCAGCGGGACTTGGGAGGAAGGCGCCGTCTCTGCTTCTGCAACATGGCAGGTTCCACAGGCACAGTGGCCCAGGGAAGGGAGAAGGTGTGTGTGATGTCATCGGTGGAGGGGTGACACTTTCAGAGAAGAAGGGCTGGGGGTGGCGAGTGGAGAGGGGAAGAGGGGAGGAGGGGAGCGTCCGTCTGGGGGAGCGCTGTGCTGGGAGGCAGTGGTTACAGGGGACGGAGGTGGGCTTTGGCCGAGGAGACCCAGCTGGACCGACAGGCAGCGGAGTCTGCTCTTGATTGAGGAGGCCAGAGGCACAGGTTTTCACAGGGGAAGGTTCAGTGGCAGCGAGTTCAGGCTGTAACAGGAGAGATGAAAGCAACCGTAGTAATTTATTTAAAAAAAATATGTTTATCAATGTCAGAGAGGAAGGGAGAGGGGGAGAGAGAAACATCCATGATGAGAGAGAGTCATGGATCTGCTGCCTCCTGCACGCCCAACACTGGGGATCGAGCCCGCAACCTGGGCCTATGCCCTGATCGGGAATTGAACCGTGACCTCCTGGTTCATAGGTCGGCGCTCACCCACTGAGCCGCGCGGCCAGGCCCACTGTAGTCATGTAACAAGCACACGCACAGCACATGTTCATTCAGCCTCGCAGCTCTTTTTTTTTTTTTTTAAAAAATATATTTTATTGATTTTTTACAGAGAGGAAGGGAGAGTGATAGAAAGTTAGAAACATCAATGAGAGAGAAACATCGATCAGCCGCCTCCTGCACATCCCCCACTGGGGATGTGCCCGCAACCCAGGTACATGCCCTTGACCGGAATCGAACCTGGGACCCTTGAGTCCGCAGGCCGACGCTCTATCCACTGAGCCAAACCGGTTTTGGCCAGCCTCGCAGCTCTTACTGGTGCTGCCACCGTGACGGAACCCAGGGGTTGGGTGGGGAGCAGCCCCCCGAGGAGGGGCTGGCTGGGGAGCAGCCCCTGGGGAGGGGCTGGCTGGGGAGCAGCCCCGAGGAGGGGCTGGCAGTGGTCACTGCGTCTCCCTGGGGGACGCCTTTTCGCATGGACTGTGCGAGGGCAGCAGCGTGTGGAGTGGAGTTTGCAGGGAGGAGGGGAAGCACAGACTGTGGCTGAGGCTGCGGAGAGGCCATATGCTCCCGAAGCGAGAGGCGAGCCCTGCGCATGCTTCTCAGCCGGGGGTTCTGGATCCAGTTGCCTTTTCCCGGAAGCCCACCAGGAGCGCCCGGTCTGTCCCCGCTTACCTGCCAGCGCCCCGGCACGGCTCCTGGCCTCCTGCCCGCTCTTCCTGGCACAGGCCTAGCCTCTGCGGCTCCTCCCAGAGTCCCGCCCGCAGCGCATGGTTCCCGCCCCCCAGTCTCTCCTGCGGCCCCAGGATGGCCGTCTGCTCCAGTGATTGTTGCTTAAACCTGTTTACTCGCAGCCGCAGCCGAACGCAGGCTGGTTCAGTGGGACAACATGAAGCCATCATGTTAACGTGGGAAGTCCTTTCCTTTAGCGCTTCCCACCCATGGATGCCTGGTTACAACAATACAAAGGGTGGACTGTGGTGGTCAATTCCCACACAGGGGAAATACGTGTGCAGCTACTGTAGTTTAGTTGTCCCTGCTCTTTTTTTTAAAAATATAGTTTTATTGATTTCAGAGAGAGGAAGGGAGAGGGAGAGATAGAAGAATCAATGATAAGAGAGTAATTGATCGGCTGCCTCCTGCACGCCCCACACTGGGGATCCAGCCCCCAACCCGGGCATGTGCCCTGACCGGGAATCGAACTGTGACCTCCTGGTGCGTGGATTGATGCTCAACCACTGAGCCCCGCGGCCGGGCTCGTTGTCCCTGTGTTTGAACTTTATGTGAAGAGTATCATGCTGTATATCTTCTTATGTGTCTTGCCTTTTCGCTTAACTTTATGAGATGAACGTGTGCGTGTGGTTTTGTGGAGCTGGATGTCATTATGTGTCACGGCTGCAGGGTATGTCATTGCGTATCAGTCCCCTGAGACGGGCATTTCGGCAGCCGGTGGCTGTTGGCCATTAGGCACGCTGCCACCGTGTTTGCAGTCGGCTCTCCACAGGTGTGGCATCCTCAGATTCAACCAACTGTGGGTCGGAAGTACTTGGGGAAAATGTTATGTTTTTGCCGACTTACAGTCTGTCGTTGGGCCTTCGATGGCTGGGTCCGTACTGCCCACGTACAGCCTTTCCTGGTCATTCCCTAAACGTCACAGGATGGCAACTGTTTAGGTAGTTTTAGGTCTGACAAGTAACCTAGAGATGACTTAAGGTACACAGGGGGATGTGTGCAGGTTGCATGCAAATACTATACTATCTATAATAATAAAAGCATAATATGCTAATTAGACCGGACAGCTGAACATCCTTCTGGACAAAGCCACGGTGACTGCGAGGGCCGAGGGCCAGCAGCCACGGCGTCCGGCAGCGGCAGCAGTGGTGGGGTGACGGGGGTGGCACCTTCCCCTGATCGGCCCAGTTGCCTCCCGCAGAGGGAGGCCAGACTCCGTCAGTAGGACATCCCCTGTGGACTGTGAGAGGGGGCAGGCCGGGCTGAGGGACCCCCTCCAGTGCATGAATTTTCGTGCACCGGGCCTCTAGTTTTATATAAGGGACTTGAGCACCCACAGATTTTGGTATCTGGGGGGTGGGGGGACTAGCAACACTCCCCCGCAATACCAAGGGTGGATGGCACCCCTATACCCTGGTGTACATGTGCAAGGATTTCTGTTGGTGTGGAATGAAAGGATACAGAGCGTCAACTTCAGGCAAAAGGAAGAGCAATCACTGCTTTATGAAGCCCCACTAAGGTGGGTAAGATTTCTCTCGCTCCACCTCCATTCCAGCACTTGGTTATTGTCAGCTGTTCTACCACTTGTCAACCTGGTAGGTAGATGTTTAGTGGCATCTCCATGAAGTTGTCATTTGAAATTTCCTTAACAGTCAGGTGGAACACCTGTGTAAATGTACTCCAATCGATCAAACATCTCCTTTATCGATTGTGTTGTGACTTAAAGAAAACGCCACTCCCTGTCCCAGGGTCATGAAGTTATTTACGTCCAAACACTACGAGCTTATGCATTTGCATTTCACATCGAGGTGCCTGAGCCACCCGTCTCTTCGCTGACACCGCACTGTCTTGGTTATCGTCATTTCATCTTAAATTTTTATACCCGACGGCAACTTCTTGTTCTTTTTCAAGAGCGTCTTGGCTGCTCTTGGCCCTTCGCATTCCCACGTCCATTTTCGAAACAGCTCATCAAGTTCAGCAACATCAACAAAACCCGCTGGGCATTGAGAGATTTGACGTCGTCTCCATACGTAGTGGTGCTGTCCATGAACATGGTATGACTGCGTTTGTTGAAGATCTGTTTCACGTTCCTCAGAGGAGTTTCACCGTTGGCCCAGCAGAGACGTGGTGGACTGTGCTTGAGTAGATACATTATCTGTAGCTCTCCCTTCACTCATTTCTGACATTGGTTATTTGTGCCCTCCCCCCTCCCCCTTTTATTTTGTAGGCACAGATCTATGAAGACACATATTACAAGCAGAATGGCATATCACAGCCATACAGCTAGTAACTTACACAGTCCGTAAATCATGGCTGACCTGGACATTTACTGTCCTTTAAAGAAATACGGCGATTGATGTAGTGATGGGGAATTATGTGTTACGGGAAAGGGAGCCTTCTATTTTGATGATGTAGGTAAGGAGCACAGAGTGGTCCATACTGATCGATGGCTGAGCATGCTACCCTGGTACACAGTCCTCGGTAATGTATGTTTGCTTACTTATACCCAAGGGTTTTGAAAAGTGCCATCACCAGCCCTAACTAGATACACTATTGGCTTGTTTATTTCAAATCCATCTCAAATCGGGGGAAACTACAGGTAGGAGTAATTTTATTTAATTATTTACTTTTAAATATATATATATTTTAAAATATATTTTTATTTATTTCAAAGAGGAAGGGAGAGGAAGAGATAGAAACATCAATGATGAGAATCATTGATTGGCTGCCTCCTGCACGCCCCCTACTGGGGATCGAGCCCCCAACCCGGGCATGTGCCCTGACCGGAATCGAACCCGGGACCCTTCAGTCCCCAGGCCAACTCTATCCATTGAGCCAAACCGGCTAGGGCATAGGTAGGAGTAATTTTAAACTCGAAAGTATGACTGTTGCTCTCAGATTTTCAATCCGAGTTTAGATGTCCCAAGTGGCATATAAAATGTTCCCTTTTGTTTTCCTTCATAGAGGCTCCTGGGGCAGCCTGTCACCAATGATTGGTAAGTGTGGGAGCATACAGGCCCAGCCTTCTTATTAAAAAAAATATTTTTCTTGATTTCAGAGAGGAAGGGAGAGGGAGAAAAACATCAACGAATCGTGGATCGGCTGCCTTCTGTACGCGCCCCCCCTGGGGATGGAGCTCGCAACCCAGGCATGTGCCCTGACTGGGAATTGAACCGTGACCTCCGGGTCCATAGATTGATGCTCACCCACTGAACCACACCGGCCGGGCAAGGCTCAGCCCTCTAACCTAGCCTGGGACCGGTTAGGAGACAGGGGAGCTCATCCGATCTTGAAACTCACTGTTGGCTCATTTGAGGCCTCCAGTGAGAAGGCACTGGCTGTTGGACACAAGGCCAGTTTCAGCTGCTTTTTTGAGTCGCTCTAGCTATTTGTAAGGGTTACCATTTACTGGCTTTGCTCCTTCTTGGAGGTCTTCTGAAGGACAGAAGGAAAATTATTTTTTAATACATGGACTGAAACTCGTTCTCTTGCAGTGACTGTCAGAATCCACTGGGCCCGTGTGAACCGGAGGTTCATGATGGACTCGAGTGGTCCTGCGTTTCCTGTATCTCGCAACACGCTGCTCCGGGCTTCCCTGGGAGGCGGCTACCCGTGCAGCCCGCTCCTGTGCTCTGTGCCGGTGAGAACCTGCCTGTGGGGTGCTCTTCCCAGGTGTGCGGGTGCTCCATGCGGCGAGGGTGCCTGCCTTGGTCTCTCTCCAGTAACGGGTCCCGCCTTTCCTTGGCGAGAGGGGAAGGGGAGGGCAGTGTGTGTAGAAGCTATGAGCTTTCCGCCCGAGGCCCAGGAGGGAGAACCGTTTTGGGAATCCCGCTTTTGAAAAAGCATCACGGTTTTTGAGGGGTAGATGGGGACAACAGGGCGGGTCCACGAATGGCTAACGGCCCAGCCGCTTCCTGCTCCAGGATCATCGCTTAGACCAGCCGTGGGCAAACTACAGCCCGCGGGCCGGATTCGGCCCGTTTGAAATGAATAAAACTAAAAAAAAAAAAAAGACCGTACCCTTTTATGTAATGATGTTTACTTTGAATTTATATTAGTTCACACAAACACTCCATCCATGCTTTTGTTCCGGCCCTCCGGTCCAGTTTAAGAACCCATTGTGGCCCTCGAGTCAAAAAGTTTGCCCACCCCTGGCTTAGACTCATGGACATGCCTGGCGAGGACTCAGGCCGGAACGTTTATTAGGAAGACACGCTAACATGCTTAGACACAGAGCCGCGCAGACACGTTCTCGGGGACCCGCAGGGAAGAAAACACCATGAGGGCAAAAGTGACTGTTCTCAGGGGACTTTCGTTTTAGAGCCGCCGAATGTCCATTTCACCAAAGACAACTGTGGGGGCTGCTCCGTGAGCTCCCCAGCTCGGATCTGAGCCTGTGGGAACTCCGGCGAGGTGGAGCCCACGGAAGTTCGCACAGACGTGGTGTTGGGAGGTGAGCCTCGGCTCCCGCAAGCGCTAGAGAAGGAAACTCGACTGTGGCCGTGGCCTCCGGGTGCGCCCGCAGCGGCTCCGCCCGGAAATCCACGCTCTGTGAGGGGAGGGGTGAAGTTTCAGGGCCGTCCGTTGGTGGAGGGCACCGCCATATCTGTATTAATATGAGCGCACACACCCTCTGTAAGGATAGCAGCCACTGAGGAGTTAGCTTTTCCGCATGTGATTCCTGATGCCGGAAATAAGATTCTGGGAGTCTGTGCATTTTGATGTCAGTGTGGACGTCTAAGGAAAGTACCCAACGTAGCAATGACCCTGACCGCTCACGCTGTGCTGGGCGCTGAGCTCCTGGCAGATGCCCTGTCCCACCAGCGCCCGCCCCACTGATGACCAAGGAGACGGCTCCGGGGCTAGGCATCGGCCACGTTCCCACCGCCTGCGAGGCTGGGACCGGGGCTAAGGCAGCCTGTCCCAGCGGATTCCAGAGCCGGATTCCCAGCCCCCGTGCTGTTTGCCATCAGTGAGGCCCCGACCTGCCAGACGGGGGGCAGGTGGGTAACTTCACCTCAGAGACGCTCACCAGTGTATCGTTGGGGTGAGAAGCGAGACCAAGTCAAGCGGAACATAAACCCCTGCTCATTTAAATAGTTTATTTACAGGCTTTCCCGTCACCATCATTCTATGACGATTATAAACACGGACACAGCGCATGCACCGCCCAGGAAGGAATAGACTGCTCGGTACAACCCCAGACCCACCCGCTGCCAGAGCTCCCGGCGCCTCCGGCCATGACCGAGGCGCTCCCCAGATCACAAAGGACGCGTCACTTATAAATAACGTTCACCCCCCTTTCCTGTCTCAGCCAAACCCGGCGTTTCCGTGAATCCAGCGAGCGCCGGGCAGGTCACATGGCGTCGAAGTGAAACCGGTGGGCTTCCTGCCGCTTCTCTCTGTCGTCCGCTTTCTGAAAGAGACGCAGACCCGGTTATAAACGCAGGAAGTGGCACCAGACGCCTCAGCTCTGGGATAAAGAGGTTCATTTAGAAAAGCCTCAGCAGTGGACGGACACAGGTGCTTCTGGAACAGTCTGTGCCCGGGTTTGAAGCTTGCAGGATCGATTTTCTACATACTGAGTTACACGGACTCTAACAGCCAACAGGAGCTGTTCCCTAAACGCTTCCTTTTGATCACGTAGCATTTATGTGAAAGTCGGAGTAAACATGAGGTTCTGTAAGGACAGAACAGCGATCACATTTCTCACTCCTGCCCCTGCCTGATGTTAGTGAATCTAAGTCATATTAAAGTACATTCATTATTTTGGGGCTACCCTATTGATTTAGCAGATATCAATTGACTCTGTTCCCAGCAAAGTACTGTGCTTGGTACTTTGAGGGATTAAAAAGACCCTCATTTTTGTATTTTGTTCTCAAGGAACTTAAAGCTTAGAAAGAAAAAAGCCAAACATACTGCATAGTATTTCAGAATAAAAAGTGAAAAATATGCCCAGCCGGTGTGGCTCAGTGGTTGATGATCGACAGATGAACCAGGAGGTCAGGGTTCAATTCCAGTCAAGGGCACAGGCCCAGGTTGTGGGCTCGATCCCCAGTGGGGGGTGTGCAGGAGGCAGCCGATGGATGATTCTCTCTCATCGTCAATGTTTCTCTCTCTTTCCCTCTCCCTCCCTCTCTGAAATCAATAAAAACATATATTTAAAAGTGAAAAATGCTGCCCATGTCCTGAGAGAGAGATGACTTTAGCTGAAGCTGGCGGGCGCGTGTGGAAAGCAGGGAGCCTGGGCGGGTGAGTGGTTAGGAAGCGGAAGGAGGGAGCAGCCAGCGTGGGTGCGATGGACGGGAGGCAGGCAGGGCACCAGTGCCCGTGGAGGCAGCACAGGTTTGTGCATAACCCTCCCTTGCGCCAGGCGGCATGAGGGTGGGAGCCCAGTGTGTCGACCGTCATCAGATCCCCGAGAAGCTAAGGGAATGGATGCCTCAGTGTAGGTGCAGCGCTTGGGGGATCTCAGACCGCAGACCGCCACCTGATGGTCTGACCAACTTCGAAGGCCACCCTGGTCCCACCCCTTAGTCGCTCTGAGGATGAGCCGACTGCAGCCCTGTTATCACATTTCTCATGTGAAAGGAGTGATATTTTTGAAGAGAGAAGCCATGAGCATTTACCAGACAGGGGGCGTGTTCTCTTTTCATCAGTTAAAGAACAGCAAAGGCCGGGGCGGTGACTTCAGGGAACGTTTAGTAACTGATGGCGGGCACGGCAGCCCGGAGGGCGGTGCACAAGGAAATACTTTCGGGACACGAAGGAGCCCTTTTCGGGAAAGCACTTTGTGACCTGCTAGTTACGTACTTATATTCATGTACGAGTGGGAATGAGCCTTTTCAATTTGCATCTAAACCGCCACTAACTGTGGTCACCGCCTGGTCCCCTCATGGGCGCTGTGTGAAAACGTGCATGTGTGGAGTTTTGGTTTTAATTATTCAGGCTGTTACACTGAAGCGCCGAAGTCAGTTCAGTGCAGAGAATACCTGACAGAAGGCGGATGGGCCACTTCAGCTCCTCGCCCGCCCGAGAGCTGGGCCCGCTGTGAGCCTGTGGGCTCGATTCTTCTCAGGGAGGGAGGAAGGGAGGGAGGGAGAGAGAGAGAGAGAGAGAGAAGGAGACGGAGAGAGGGGAGAGGGGTCATCCCCGCAGAAGGCCGTCCGCGGCTCTCCCAGGAAATCATGGACACTCATCAAAAATGATGACCATTGTTTCAGGCCATTAGGAAATTGTTTCCAATTAAATTTTTCCCATGTACCTGGTGACTTGGGGTGATCACTCTACCACTATTGCACAACATCAACATTTTAAAGTAAATTGTCTCCTGTGATCTGTATGACCTGCCGAGACATAGTCCCTTAAGGGGATAAAGCAAGTCTCAATAAGGTGACATTATGGCTCTGGCCAGCATGTCCAGTGGTTAGAACGTTGGCCCAAGCACCGAAGGGTCGAGGGTTCGATTCCTGGTCAAGGGCACGTACCTGGGCTGCAGGTTCGATCCCTGGACCCGGTCAGGGCAGGTGCAGGAGGCAACCAATTGATATGCTTCTCCCATATTGATGTTTCTCTTTATGTCTTTCCCTCCCTCCCTCCCTCCCTCCCTCCCTCCCTCCCTCCCTCCCACTCTCTCTAAAAGCCAGTGGGGAAGATGTCCTCGGGCGAGGATTAACAACAACAAGACATCATGGACAGAAATGGACAAATCAGAAAACCTTACTCATGTCACAGGCCTAAGATGCGGTGTTTGAAAGAGCAGCCTATTACTTAACCAAAGCGAGCGCACGGACCTTCTCCTGCCAGTGCAGGATGCCGATGATGGCCAGGATGAAGACGCAGACGCCGATGAGCGCGATGGCCGTCAGCAGGACGATGTTGCTCGGCGTGAGGTACAGCTTGGCGCTCCAGCTGCCGATGCAACGGAAGAGTCAGAATAAGATACAATTCTTAACTTAAAGATACAATTCTACCGAGACCAAAACGCAGGACAGCTTATGAATGAATCCATTCATTCATTCAAGTCATTCCCCATCTGTCCATGTGTTACCAACACACAGAAGCCACTGCGTTCAGGCAGGACTAACCATGCTGGCCCTGCGGGGTCAGCTTTTACTCGGCGGCCTGGCGTCGGGCCGCTGTGACATGTCTCCTTGCTCCTGTGGACACTGCTCTGAGGTACATTTGACAAGGGTACTTGGGACAATGTTAGGCGCTGCTTTCACATCCTGCTTGCCTTGTTAATTCGACACCTTGAACTCTACGCCATTAGCCACAGGATTTCGGTACGATTCCGTATCCTCCTTTTTTGGGCCTCTGCTCACAGAGGTACTACGACCAACTAAGACAACCACGTGACCAGCTGGTGCAGAGAGACGGCTTGTGGGGAGCTTGGGTCGTCCCTGCGTCGCGGGGGAGGGCTGACGCCCACGCGGACGGGAGACTCCTGACCAGGGGTCCTCAGACTTTTTAAACAGGGGGCCAGTTCACTGTCCCTCAGACCATTGGAGGGCCGGACTATAGTTTAAAAAGAAACTAGTCGGCTGCTAAGCAACAGGCAGCGGCGGCAAAAACACCCGGCGGGCAGGATAAATGTTTTCGGCGGGCCGCATGTGGCCCGCGGGCCGTAGTTTGAGGACCCCTGCTCCTGACAGAATCACCCGACAACAGGCAGACTTTAGCGTAAACAGAAGCAGGTCTTTCTTGTGACACAGCCCACAGCCAGCACCTGCACAGCCCGGGAGCCTGAGGCAGGTCTACACTGCAGGGGGTGCTACACAAATCACTTTTGTTCTCCCCAAAAAGAGCTAATGGATATATTTTCATTTTAGAAGTTTAATAAAGGTAAGATGGTTCTATGAATGGCAAGTAGCGACTGACTTATTTGGGGCTAATTAAAATTTATTGATCCATAAGTTAGTCTCTAGTGAGTAAATCTCAAAATACGCCTCAAAGTAAAATCAATTTGGCTTTTATTACGTACGTAAATCTGCAAAGAACATTTCTTCAGAAAGAACAAGAGAACCATGAGGAATGTGGAGATTGCAGAGGGAAGCTGTAACAGTTTTCCGGAAGCTCAGGAGAGAACAGGAACGAGCTGAGGTTGGCTGCTCCCGGCCCGTCACCTGACTACTGTGGATGTACCTCCGTGAACGCTTTTATGAAAAAGATCGCTGCTTATTAAAAACCCAGCACCCTGACATGTTAGAATTTACAGCTAGTAAACTGAGGCCCAATTTATTTAGGTGGAACGTGTATAAACTCCTCCTTGTTAACCTGCTGGTTTTCGGATAAGGTTGAATTTGTCTGCACAGGAGCACCGGGGCTTCTGTGTGGGGTGTGCAGTCACGGGGTCTGGGGGGCAGGGGGGGAGGAGTGCAGTGCGGGCCCCCCTCCGGGGGAGCACAGCAGGGAGGGAGCGCAGGCGGCCTTACCTCCGAGGCATGTTGTGCGGGTAAGGAATGACGATCAGCTGCGAGTTGGGGATGATGGCGGTCCACTCCTGCTTCCGCACCGACTGCAAGGAGGAGGGAGGACTCAGCATCTGGTCCACTTACCCTCTCTCCTCTCCACGAAGGAGCGGACAAGCGCGCTCTGGCTTCATGGAGCCCTGGGCACGGGAAGCTGCATCACATACACAGCGCCCAGGCAGGGCTCCCTGAGGCACAATGTGTGTGGTCTTTCAGGGAAGGGTCGCATTTCCGCCTCCGGGTGCGTTCATTCAACAAACAGTATTATTTATGCGCAGCCGTCACCTTTCCCAGTGCTGCGTACTGAGGCCGCTTGGAGCTCAGAGCGGAGGGAGTCTGACAAGCACGTGAGACTCGGTGAGTGAGCTGGCGAGGAAAGCAGGCGGAGGGCCAGGGGTCACGAGGCTCATGGCGAGGAGGCGGGAACTCTAGCTTCCCATTAGGACGTGCTCCAGCCAGGCCACTACCAGCAATTCTCTTAGCTCTTGATTTGAATCATTGCAATTCAATTCAAGATTCTGAATTCAGATGTTTGAACAGTGAATATTAGAATATAGGTTACTTGTAAACAAAATGTATTTGTACTCGCCTTCTCTCCAGATGGACGGGGAATCCCGACATAAAGATGATCGAGGAAGTTCGCACTTCGACCTAAGCCAAGTACATTGTAGGGCAGCTGGAGAGCTAGATGTGCCGACTGGCTGAGTTGTCCAGCTACGTTTATTAAAAAAAAAAACACCTTTGGAAACAATGCTCATCAAATATTAAAATGATAAACTGGTAAAAATATGAATAGAATCTCAGGCGAAATCTTTCGTTCTAACAAGTCTGGCCCTGCAGTTTCTCATTTTCTTTGATTTTTCAGACTATGTCTGACTCACTGCATCTGTGCAGACGGGACCTCTAACTGCTGAGCAGCTGAATGAGCTGCACACTTTCTCAGTTTCTCACACTCTGTGTTATGTAAGGCGTTCATTCACTCAGCCATCCCATTTCTGTCCTTATACCAAAGGGAGGGGTCAGCTGCCGCTTAGAGGTATCTGCATCGTCCCTCCGTCCCTCCCTCTTTCCTTCCAGTGAGAAAAAAATCACTATCACTAGTTGAGCCCCCATCCCCCCGTTGACTTGGCTCATCCTGTCAGATCTTTAGTTGATGTGAGATTAAGGTAAGGGGACAATTCTTGCAAAAACTCGTTTTTTCAGAGAGAAATCATGTCATGGATATTCCAGAGGGCATTCTAGCTTTTTCCATTCTCTTTTGTTACCGATTTTGACACAAAAATAAGCCTGAATAATGTTTGCTCAAGCTAAAGAAAGATAATACCAGCGAGTCCTGGATATTCTGGTTTAACAAGCATCTGAATTAAAATGTAAAGAAGTAATTTGTTCAAACTGTCTATATCCTCATTTACGTTTCCTTGACCAACATCGTCTATTAAAGTGTTTGATTATAATTGCTTGTCAATTTCTCCTTGAAATTTGAAAGTTTTTGTATTATGGGATGTTTCTGTGCGGAGGCAGGAGCATGGCTGGGAGTTTAAACGTGTACAATTAGCTAAACAGGAGGCTCACTGGGGTGCACTGCTGTGAGGCCGTCAGATACAACAAGAAGGGCCGTACAGTGAGCTCTCCCATATTCCGGGTCCATAAAAATGGAGAATAAAAGCAACTCGGCTGATGCTTCTTCACGGCGAGGCCCCTGGAGCCTCAGAGAGGCACTGAGAGGTACGGTCCTGTTCTTACTTAGAGAATTGGGACGATCACAGCTGCGTTTACTGCGACCTGAACCCCCTCTCAGGCCGCCAGCGTCTGTCAAGAGCTCACACCCTTCGCTTAGTCTTACTTCTTTTTTGTCTGAATTGCATTTCCCTTTATTGTTGCTTCAAAAGTAGAGCTAGAGTTTTTCTTAATGATCATATATCAAAACTAGCTCTATGTAATATTCTAGCTTCTATTCCACTAGGAAAAAACTAGGATTACTTTAGGTTGTAGATTGGATTCCTAATTTTTATTTCTTCTGAGAGGCGCTTTGCTAACTAATTTACCATTGCACAATTTGATCAAGGTAACTCCAGTAATTTCTCTCAATCTCTGCTACTTCAACTGAAGAATTGTGTAACAACTTGGCTTCATCACAATCGGGAAATCTGAGGAATTGATATATTTGTCATGAGGAGCTTCTGTGATCTGCTGATGAGCGTCCACAGAAAGACTAGGTGTGATACGAAGGGGAAGGTTTATGAAGCGCGTGAAAGCCTGCTAGCTGTTGTCACCAGCTGACTTTGCCAGTAGACTGACTGCAGGGGTCCTGTGCGTTGTGAACTGGTGCCGGTCTTACCTGAACCATTTTTCGGATATCCATTTGCATCCACGGTTGTGTACATGATGTAAGGGCCGGGCTGGTTCACGCCAAAGGGCTGCAATAAAAAAAAGAGTTGAGCCTGGGGCAGTAGTGAGTCATATTGTTGGACGTCTAGGAGCTGACGTTGTCTCTCATATACGGGTCAGCGTCCTGAGCAGTTCTCCTCGGAGAACGGTCACTACTTGAAGGCGGGCAGCCCCCTGAGAAGCCCCGCCCTCAGCATGTCTGCATTCCCCAGTCTGGAGCTGCTCTGTGTGAACAGCCCTACCAGGCGGGCCTGTTTGTTAAAAACAATCTTCAGAGTGCCGATGTGATGGTAACCTATGACAACTAGTTTGTGTGCATCTATTTTCATGCAAAGAATTTCTCAGAAATATTTACAACTGAGAGTTTACTTACTGTTATCTTACGAGGACAGTCATTAGAACAGAGGCCACTAAGAACTGTGGAGAAATAAAGAAAAGGCTCTTTATTATCCTATATAGTAAAAGCACAATATGCAAATTGACTGAATGGCGGAATGACCGGTCGCTATTTCGCGCACTGACCACCAGGGGGCAGACGCTCGACGCAGGAGCTGCCCGCTGGTGGTCAGTAGGCTCAGCCAGAAGCCGGGCTCACAGCTGGCGAGCGCAGCAGCGGTGGTGGGAGCCTCTCCCGCCTCCGCTGCAGGTGGAGAGTAAGGAGCAAGAGGTCCCGGACTGCGAGAGCCCCGGACTGTGAGAGGGCGCAGGCTAGGCTGAGGGACAACTCCCCTCCCACCCCCCCCCTGCACGAATCTCGTGCACCGGGCCTCTAGTTACTGATAAAATGTAAGCTTATATTTAAAGAAAACTCTTACTGTTTCACCTAAAATCTATTAATATGCTCTTTCGGTTGATAATCACACACAGAAACCAATTCATTTCTTTAGATCTGAGTAAATTAAATTTTTGTTGTTCACTTTATACCAGTGTTTCAAAAGCCTTTGTGAAGCAATCAGAATGCTAATATATAGGTGCGATAATTCTGGTTACATCCAGCTATAGCTACTGTGGGTTTTATTTTCCAACTGGTTAGCTCCATTTCAAGGATGACTTGGAATCTGACAAAAGTGCCAAACGCAAACCAATTAAAATGCCTGCTGAGAAAAACAAATAGAACATTTAGTTCTTTATGTCTCAAACTAGACTTTTCCCATTTATATAGTCAAAGTTTCTGGTCACAGATTTTGGGCACGTTTGATAGCTGTTATAGAAAACATAACTATAAAATAATTGATGAGTCTAATGTACAACAAATATACAAAAATAAAGACACATTTATTCTATAATCACCCAAAAAGAGAAGGCGAGAATATGTGAACAGTCTTTCTAGGAGCCACCTGAGTATGAGACACAGCTGTGCTACTGCTGCTGCAGGTGCGGTGACGCCGTGTAACAAAGCAGACACATGCTATTACGTAAACATCCTGTGTGTGATGAGTTAGAGCTGACAGTTCCGCTCAGCACGCAGGAATTATCTCGATAATAGTTACGAATGTGCCAGTTCAAACAGATCCATAGGAAAATGGGTTCTTCTATTTACTTCTATTCTGTGACTATAAAATGAAACTGTTCTAACAGGAGTACAAAGGCACTAAGACACGAGTGTGGTTATTTCATCGTGCGAGAAGAGAGCTGCTCACACACTGAAGGCGTGAATGTAACTTCACGTTTACATTAAGTACAACTTCAGGGAAGAGTGAAGTAAATGTCTTCTACTTGCAACACAGTGTCAATGGTTAAGGTTCTTATCCCGGGACAGTGACTGGTTCTCACTGGTTTCTTCTCAAGGGTTTTTCTGTTTGTTTTTTTGTTCATCTTCCCTCAGCTCTAGGCAGACATTAGTATTTCTCCATTTGTCCCAAAGTGACTTTCACAAGCCTTCACTGAAAGCACCATTCTGCTGAACAGTAATGATCTGCTCACAGTCTGTGTTTCTGACCAGCAGGTAGGCTCTGCGTCATTTCCTCACCGTCTCGGGGCCTGCGCCAACGTCGCTGCTCAGTAAATACTCGGGATGGCAGGAACAAGATGGATTATTCAGTACATGGCACTGGATAATGGGCCACTTGGAGGAAAATGAAGTTAGACTAGAACGGAGAACATAAAAATTACATTTGGCAGTGGCCCAAATAATATGAAAAGACAATTTAAAAATGAGCAAAAGATTTGAACAGGCATTTCTCCAAAGAAGAGACGGACAAGTTCATGAGAAGGTGAGCGGCTTCGTTAGCAGCGAGGACAACTCGCACCAAACCAGCGAGTGCGTGCTACTCGGTCCAAGAGCGGAAGCACCCAGCACGCCCTCCACAGAGGGCTCCAAACACGCCAGGGACAGCGCTCCGCCTGCACAGGGAAGAATCCTGTCCTGGGCCACCCACGGGAACCCTGAGGACGTTGTGCTGAGAGAAGTAAGCCAGACACGAGAGGACCGATGCTGCACAATTCCACAATGAGGTGCCCGAGGAGCCACGTTCATGGACAGTGGAATGGCGGTGACCGGGGTACATGCATCCACGGTACTTACTTCTGGGTCTTATCTTAAGGCTTTTGGCAGGGACAGCGGAACTACCTCTGGAGAGATTACTAAGCATCATTTTCACAAACTTCTTTCATTGATGTCCTGGTGAGTGGCGGACTCTGCACGCGGATCTGTCATTGATGCTCGTCCTTAGGCCTCTCGGAAGACAGCGAGGTAAGTGCAGGGGCCCCGCCCCTCAGTCAGAGGGGAGCCGAAGCTGGGCCCGGACGCCACTCCAGGCACAAAGCACACGGAGCTCTGAACGGCCATGTGGCCACTGGACACCGACTCGCCCGGAAGACGCGTTCCCCTGCTTCAGGGGAGGCGGGAGAGGAAGGCCCGCGGGACCGCTGTTTGCTGTACAGGGGATGCTGTGTCGTGTTTAGCAACCTGAGAATTTTTCTCAGTCACATGATGGGCTCTCGCGTTCTGTACAGAGCAAGCTAAAAACGGGCTTGTATCCTGTATCTCTTTTTGTTTTTACAAGACTTCCTCTGTCAAATGTGAAGTTTTGTATGGTAGCAACGGGGCCAGAAATGATAAGCCTTCAGTATGTCGTCGATACATGTTGCACATATGTTCCCGAATGTGCCTTCCTTGGTTTTTACACGGTTCAGGAAGGGATGAGCCCAGTGCTTGAGCGTCACTAATATTCTGCATGTAACACTTTCTGTAATACTTTCTATGCCCGGGACTGCGAGCGCTTCCCAGGACACGCAGCCCCGGAGCCTCGGGCGGCGGCCCGGCCTGGGTACCCTCCGACGTGGGTAGGAAGTCACGGGCCACAGCCTCAGGAGACTCTTAGGTTTTACACTCTTTACACGCGTCTTTTCAAGCACACGCCCTAGAACAGTATAAGGAAGCCCACGGACACACGGCACAGCTTCAACTGTCAGCAGCACGTGGCCGACCACGTCCACGGCCACTTCCTGCTCCCGGGCCCCGCAGGGGAACCGCAGGCCTGCGTTCCCGTGCCAGCGCATGGCTGTCCGGCTGCTCCTTCTGTAAGGAGGTGGCCTTCTCTGAGCGGCCACGTGTGTCCACGCTGCCGGCCACTGTGGCCCTGTTTCTGATCTGCTTCAGGGAGAACCCCGCCCTAACTGGACTAGGACTCCGATTTTTTATTTGCTATTATTTTTAAATTTATCTTTATTGCTAAAAGTATTACAGATGTCCCCCTTTTCCCACCACAGACCCCCTCCACCCAAGATAAGCATACCAAATATACAGCATGTTTAAAAAATTTATTTTAGCCCTAGCCAGTTTGGCTCAGAGGATAGAGCATCGGCCTGCAGACCAAAGGGTCCCAGGTTCGATTCCTGTCAAGGGCAAGTCCCTTGGTTGCAGGCTCCTCCCCGGCCCAGGCCCTGGTCACGTGCAGGAGGCAACCAATCAATGTGTTGCTCTCACAGAGATGTTTCTCTCTGTCTTTCCCTCTCTCTTTGACTCTCCCTAAAATTTAATGGAAAAAATATCCTTGGGTGAGGATTAAGACAAAAACACCCAAAAGAAACAAACAAAAAATTTTTAGTTCTAAAATAGCCAAATAATCCCCTTCGAAATGGCCGAGGGGACAGTCACATGGACAGTAAGTGTAGACTCATGCTAGCTTCCTGTGGCCTCATGGGTAATGGAGCCGGGAGTCATCCTCGCTCATTCAAATGAGAGGGCATTTGCTAGAAAATTCTCAGAAAGCAAAATTACATGCTCTGTCATTTTCATTTCTCAAATCTCCTAATACTCACTCATATTTCTGTGGCTTTTCTATGTTCAGCTAATTAGGACCATTTCAAAACTGTAATATTCATATGAAATACATGTCACTTCATTAACAAATAGACTGATGGCTATCTTGGTGTAACTGTAATGACAGCAATAACAGAGGCAGTTCCCTTCTAACACCAGTTCATGGTAAAACTCCCAGCAAACCGGAAACGGGCGACTTCCCCCACACAGAGCGCCTACAGGGCCCACGGCTCATCATGCTCAATGGGGAGACGGGCGGCTTCCCCCTGATCAGAAACAGGCATGGACGTCCGCTCTCACCACGTCCACACAGGGACGGGCATTCTCGAGAGAGCAAGAGCAGGGGAAAGGCATAGCCCTGAGAGAAAGAAATGGAACCGGCCTCTTTACAAACGACATGACCGTCTATGGAGAAAGTCCCCGGGAACCTAAAAAACACGCCCATGCGGAAACCAGACCAAACAGCAGTAACATTTACAATCACTTCGAAGGGAACAGACACAGGCAGACGCTGACAGCGCGCGTGCAGGGTTTGTGTGTGGCCGGGGTCAGCGAGGGACGGAACCCTGGGCACTGAGTGAGTGCGTACACCGGGGAACGGAGCGAGGAGGCATCCCCAACAGGAAGGTGACGGAGAGCCTTTGAGGTGATTGGGTTGGGAACGGGAGTCATGGTAGGAATTCGTGTGAATACGAATGACAAAGCACAAACCGAACACTCACCGATGACTTTCACAAAGTAGGCATCTGCCTCGAAGTTGTTCTTTAGCGCGTGGATGGCCAAGTCGCTCCTCGTGTGCCCTTTACTGAGCACCACGATGTCCAGGATGCCCTGGGGAACAGACGGAGCGGTGAGAGCCAACCCCGAGCGGCTGGGAAGTGCTGGACACGCAGGGCACGTTTCTCACCTAAATGTGAACCGTACTCAACCCCATGTTCCAAGTACAGTGGGGCCTTGACTTACGAGCTTAATTCGTTCCGAGACCGAGCTCGTTAAGGAGCTCGTTAACTCAAATTACTCTATCAACTCAATGCAAAAAATTGGCCGAGAGACAGCTGGTATCTCAAAAAACTCATTAGTCGGGACACTCGTAAGTCAAGGCCCCACTGTACAAATGCCATTAACAAGATCTAAGCCCGGAGTAGGAAAACACAAGTGAAAAACATTGCTAATTTAGATCCCCGGGGATTACAGCGCTTTGCTAGACTTCCTTCCAGGCTGACGTGAAGGCCCGGGACAGGGACAGGGACGTCCACAGCATGGCCACACCCGGGCAAAGAGCACCGACTGCCCGGCCGCCGCTCCTGCTCCCTTTCCCTGCGGAGGGGAAGCTCCGCTCATCCTATTGGAGGAAAAGGTGCGCCCTTCAGCGTCTCTGCCGCCCCCTCGTGAGGCTGACCAGTGACCAGCTTCCCCCGTTAGCCGCCTGGGTTTCTCCTGTAAACTGACGATGTTCTTTTTCTCGAGGGAGTTTTGGTGACTTCTATCAGTTTATATAAACCCTTTTCAGAGTAAGGATATTAATTATTTGATTCTTTCATAGCAAATTTATTTCCCAGAGTCAAAAACAATTTTAAATTTCATTCATTTAAATTTCATTTGGGAGGTCTTTTCTGTAGAGGAATTAAAAATTGATTTGTAGGCCATTCCCTGGGACCTTTTCGCCAGTTATTTCTATGCTTGAAAACTGCCAATAAAGGTGAAATAACAGGAGGTTTGGTGGCAGAGACACAGAACAAGGGCCTGGATAATCCATGACTGAGAACCAGCCGCTTGTAACAAACAACACGAGCAAAGGGGGGTTAGGACAGACGTGCCCGCCCTGCCTGGAATGATGAGGGCACTCACAGGCTGCCTGCATCAGCGCTGGAGCCGAACGCATTTGTATCAGACACACGACTCTCCTGAGCGGACACCTGGCTTTCACGGGAGGAGGGAGCCAGGCCCTGCGTGCCTTTCCCACGCTCACCGCAGCTGAAGGCCGACGCGCAGCCCCGGGCACAGGTGCGCCCGTAGCTCACACCGCGAGGAGCCCGAGCCACTCCCGCCCTGGGCAGGTGCAGGGGCTGGTACCTGCGGGCGGCGCTCCGTCTGCGGTGCACACGCCCCTGCCCGTCTCAGAGCCTCTCTCGGGGGGCAAACACGCACAGCAGGGGTGTTTTCACGTTTCCCTGCGCTGCTTGGCCAGTGGTGTCGGAAGTGTGTCCCCCTCCTCCAGCCTCAGAGGGGCTTTCCTGAACGAACGCATTTGCTTTCAGGGCCTCATCTATTTCCTGGTCAGACAGGGTGAGTGAGAGAGCGGGGAGCGATCAGACCCGCCCAGCGTGGACTCACGTCTTCGTAGATGTCGAAGAAGGTGGCGACCTGGGCCTCCCTGATCTGACTCAGGTCCGACAGCTCCCAGTACACGCGGAACATGCGGTGCGCCCCCTCGCAGCTGGCGTTGTTACAGGGCACGTTCTCCAGCAAGAAGGCCTGCTGGCTGCTGCAAGGGAGGACCAGCATTTAGGACGCGGACACAGACAGGCTACTCAGACGTGAAGGGTGAGACATCACGACAGGGCACCCTGATCATCCGCTCGCAGGAGGCGCCGTGCGGTTAGGGAGCTGTGCCGCGGCGATCGGGCGGGGAAGAGGAAGGGAGGAGGGACAGGGGTGGGGATGAGGGGTGGCTGCCCGTTTCCCTCCGAGTGGCTGGGTGTGAGGCATCAGCTGAGATGGGGTTCGGGAGAGAGGATTGCTTCAGGTTCGGGTGCGATGGGGAGTCCAGGGGCAGGTCCACCGGCGGCTACACACACAGGCACAAGAACTAACCACATTTAAATTTCAATTCTATCTTCTTGGGGAAAGTTTGACAACATGCTGAGTTAAGATAATTACGTACCTTAAGGAAAGGGCATTATCCCATCAATGAAAACGCATTAAACCAGGAATGTATACACAATCACCTATTAAACCCTTTCTTAAGCAGAGGACAAAACATTTAGATAATTAACTAACAGAGAAAAAGCAGATGAAAATCATTAATTAGAGCTTCTATGAAGCTGAAAACTTTCTCCTCGTCAGGTCTTTCTTGGCCTTGAGTGGCCCCAATTTAAGATTCACGCTCATCATGCGAAGTCCTTCTACCCTGCCTGGGAGGTGAGAGAAGTCTCAGTTCTTGAAATAATGATGGCTTGGAAACTGCCGCGTCATGGCGTAGCCGTGATCATGGAAATTTACAGCAAATGTCACTAATTAGCAGTGACTCCCATGTTAGGGCACTCGGGGCAATAAGGGAAGAACACGGTTCAGAGACTGAAACTGCTCTCCCGGAATTCCCCCCCGGCCGCCACGCGCCAGGAGGCGAGCCCGGGCCCCAGGCCCCTCCTCACTCTGTGGGCGCCGTGGCACATGAAGTGATGTCCCTGGGGTCTACTTGGTTCGGACCTTCACTTACTCGCGAGGGAGGGAGGTAGTTTCTAAGGCCTATGGCCACGGCATTGTCACAGTAACAGTTTCCTGCTCACAAACCACGCGCCACATTTCCCACAGGAACCCGAGCGCGTCAGCCTGCCGTTCTGCTCTGTGAGGGGGACGCTGGTCGCCCACCTCCTGAAAGGACT
The DNA here is from genome assembly GCF_000147115.1 of Myotis lucifugus. NCBI lineage: Eukaryota > Metazoa > Chordata > Mammalia > Chiroptera > Vespertilionidae > Myotis > Myotis lucifugus. The sequence continues at coordinate 193,766 of NW_005871734.1, read as the reverse complement.
TAGAATGAGTAACAGATGTGTTTTCTCGGAAGGTGAGAATCCCCGGCCTCTCCCTTACGTTTCCTCAACTGCTGGTTTTGTTTGTCAAAGGACACCACGTGTGGGCCTAAACAGAAATGCTGGCAGTAAATCTTTTTCTGGTGATAATTGTGGTAGGACTTCCAATACTACGCTGAATAAGAGAGGTGAGCGCGGGCATCCATGTCTTGTTCCTGATCTTAGAAAAAACTTCCAGCTTTTCATCACTGACTATGTTAGCTGTGGTTTGTGGCCCTTACGGTGTTAGGTATGTCCCTTCTATGCCCACCTCACTGAGAGGTTTATAATACATGGATGTTGAATTCTGTCAAGTGGTTTTCCTGCATGTACTGAGATGATCATATGACTTTTATCCTTCATTCAGTTTATGTGATGTATTATGCTGCTTGATTGGTGGATAGTAAACCATCCTTGCATTCCTGGAATAAATTTCAGTTGATCATGGTTATGATTTTTTTATGTATTGCTGAATTTTTTTGGAGGATTTTTGCATCTATGTTAATATAAGAGGGTGGCTTGTAATTTTCTTTTTTGGTAATGTCTTTCTCTGGTTTTGGTATTAGGATAATGTTGGTCTTGTAGAATGAATTTGAAAACTTCCCCTCCTCTTCAATTTTTAAATTACTTAGAACAGGATAGGGATGAATTCTTCTTGGAATGTTTGGTAAAACTCACCTGGGAAGCTGTCTGGTTCTGGACTTCACTGAATAAAAAATAAATTTTTCGCTTTCTATTAGATGTCCACCTTTGTTCTACAGAAAATAAATCTGTGAAAAAGAACTAGTGTTCTTTTATTCTCTTTCTTTTAAAAAAATATACTTTTATTGATTTCAGAGAGAGAAAGGGAGAGGGAGAGAGAGAGAAACATCAATGATGAGAGAGAACCACTGATTGGTTGCCTCCTGCACACCCCATACTGGGGATCGTGCCTGCAACCCGGGCATGTGCCCTGACTGGGAATGGAACTGTGACCTCCTGGTTCATAGGTTGGTGCTTAACCACTGAGCCAGGCCGGGTGGGCGGAAGGGGTGTTCTAAGCAGCTGGAGGAAGTTCATGGACTACTAAAGAAAGGATCCAAGCTGGTCTTGTTATGTAAGGGCCGGTACCACACTGGGGTGCTACTTAGTTACAAAGTGTCACGTGATGATATTTACACGTCTCACGCGACTCACTTCCCGTACCTGCCAGAGGTGTTCTTCAGTATGGCCAGGGCGTCCGGGTAGCCGTCCATGTTGTAGTCTCCAATGCGAAGGGTGATTGGAATCGGAATTTCCATCGGGTGCTGTTCTTGCACAAACGGCACAAAGCCCCAGAGCGTGCCCTTGTTGCTGAAATCTTGCAAGACTGGAACCCACTATGAATAGGAGAGAGAGACGAGACTGTTTTACAGTCAGTTTAGAAAAAAAATTCACCATTCGCAAAACAAGGAATCCGTTCAAGTCCTTAAGAGAAACATCATCTTATTTAAGTTCTTTCTCTCTACAAGAGGGTGGGGTATCATAATTTACTCTGATGAACTGATATTCTGGGAGAAAGTTCTCTTTAAAATTTATTACTAGTCATCTTTCACTGAACCGGCACATACAGCCTCAGAAGGTTTTTCACAGAATTCCAGAATCTTAGGATTAAAATGACATGACTAATGACATAGCTGAATTGCCCATTTTAAAACCTGTGTTGACTGGAACTATAACCTCAAATAAATATTGTTAAAAATTAGAGCAAACTGCAATATGTAGCTGATGTCCTTTCAGGAGGATCGGTTAGGGGGGAGTTAGAACCCGACCAAGTTCTTTCTGGACGACCTCGTTCCCTGCTGGGCCTGATACGTGACCGTGAGCTTGGCCATCACCCCAGAGCCCACCCACCAGCCCGATGAGCCCGGCCTGCCCCGGAGAACGAGCTTTATCACTAAAAGAGCCGGAAGCTCCAAAGTCAGTAAGTTCTTCATTTCTAAATTAATAATGAACAGAACAGAGAGAATAGGTTGATTTTAAAATAAGCTTTTGGAAATAAATCCCTTTCTTTTCCGAATGCCCCCATTTTCCCTTTGTGCAGCCTAATGCACACTATGAATGTGAAGAGCGGGAAGACGCTGTTAGAAGCACAGATGCGCCCAGAGTGAGCTCAGGGCGGGGACACCGGCCGGTAGCTGGAGACACCGCGACAGAGCAGGCGCAGCTGGCCGGCCGGGCAGGCAGCAAGCACCCCTGCAGGGTTTCTCTTAGGAGCAGGTGAGCTATAGTGAAAACGGCTCCTGGAAAAGGACTCCTGTCACGGGTACCCGGACACCCTCCAGGCTTCTGAAGAAAGCATAACTTGCCGTGGAGAAGACACTTAAAGACATAGTGACAGAAAACAAGGCGCTTAAAAAAAACCTGTCTATCTTTAACCACTTTTTCAATCTCATAAAGTAAGAAAGTATTAAATAGCATCAAAGTGTTCTCATGTTTCACTGGACTGAAAAAGATTGGTTTTGTTTGGGAAGATGGGAAACTTCATAAAGTGCCAACTGATCACCGATTTCTGGAGGCTGACAGCTTATTAATGAGAACGCATTCCTGTGAAGGTAAATGCATTAGGGCCTGAAAAGCAAAACGTCTCTTCATTAACGCGACATCCTAACAGTCACCACAGCCCTGGGACATGCATCTCCCAGAGGCTGACTGTGTGCGGATGAGCGTGCGGGGTCTGCCACCTGAAGACGGCCCCAACCACCAGGCTTACTGACACCTACGAACCGACGTGAGGTATGTGTGACCTCATGTTTTCAGTGATTCAAACTTTAAGAAACTTCAAGATAATAACACTTAGGATTGTAATAGCTAAGAGTGTTTAAAATGCTATTACATTTACTGGGATGACAATGGTTATAGAATTACACAGGTTTCGGACGTACAGCTCCACAATACATCACCTGTGTATTGTGTTTCGTGTTCCAAGCTTCCTTCCATCACCATTTATCCCGTCTTCACCCCGCCCCTTCCCTCGGGCAATCACCGCACCCGCTGTCTGTGGAGACTTGTTCTCGTTAGTGTCTTAGTATAAAAGGCGACGTTTGTACTTACAAGGGCTAAAAGTCAATGTGTTATTCTATCCTCTTTACCTCCAAGAAGAAAGGAAAAGGGATTAGTTCTACCCTATTACTGCTTTCCCGCCAGGCGCTGTCCACATGGAGAAATTTTCAATGTCATGACCTATTGTTTCCGCGTTAGTCCTTGGCTGTGACTATCGGATCCTAAATTGTTCACCTACAGGCTAAGGGAGGAATCGGCGGGAGATGACATAGATCTCGATATCGCAGACAGAAACCCGATTAGCCTGAAAGTGGATACGATGCTCTTCATTAGTCCTGGTTAGAGTTATGGTGCGTGTACCTTCCCCCCGCATATAAAATGCTAACAGATCATTTAATTACAGGATCAAGAACAGGTTTTCTTTACCTGCAATGATTACAACAGCACTTTCCCCCTCAATAAACCAATCAAGACTAGATGGAAACGCATTTCACTAAGTGAGGACGTCGATCATTCGGTTTCTCTCTGCTCTATTCTTCAGATGATCTTTCCTGACCTCCGAGCCTGCTTTTCAAGGCGGGACCCCATCGACATTAGCGAAGTGATGTACCTTCTCTGTCCCGGACCTCGCCAGGTAGATGGCGCTTCTCTGGCAGCCGCGATCCTCACAGCCCGGGAGCAAGTGGTCCATGTGCCCGTCTCCATCTGCGAAAGAAGCGCCCAGTCCACCAGCAGCCCCTACACGTGTGCTCCCGGAGCAGGGCACGCTCCTGCCCGCCCCCCGGGCACACCGGGCAAGCTGGCGGAACTGGCTCCCTGTTTTAACTGCTCACCTTTCTGGGCTAAATATTTACCCAAAGTGGGAAAAAAGGCCCCATTTCAGGGTCTAATGTTAAAATCGCCCATTTAAAAAAATGGGGCTTTATGCCGAAACCGGTTTGGCTTAGTGGATGGAGCGTCGGCCTGCGGACTGAAGGGTCCCGGGTTCGATTCCGGTCAAGGCATGTGCCTGGGTTG